>NW_015622817.1:0-1038 GCF_000835495.1 Cladophialophora immunda | reverse complement strand
TGATTTGACATCGGGAAAGTTCCGACGGACTTAGAACGTAGAATTAACGGCAAATCGAGAATAGGATAGAAACACAAGTGTCAAAGCAGTCGTCCCAATGGTGGCAGCTTCCTGGTCGGGGTCAGCCCGAAACGTGAACCTGATGGTCGTGTTGGCGGTAAACGAGTCTTGGGTAATTTAAGAACGAGGGCTTAGTGATTTGTCGAATTGAACACCTTACGGTTTGATGCGATTTGTCCCAAATCATGGGGTGTGGTTGATGGCGTTGCCAAGACATAAAGCGATCGTGGTTAATTCGCTCTTAAAACGCCTCGCGATTCGTCAATAAAACACCGCCTAGTCCGTCTCAAGCGTCTACCCCTTCCCAAGCGGGAGCGGTTGTGTTTTCTCATTTACTTGTAGGTATAGCTAAACAGCACGTTCACCATCGGCTAGTCCGCTGGAATCCCCCATCGATTTATGGTCAGCCGGAAAGGTTCTAATCATTAGTGGTTGTTCAAATCTGGTATGTACTGTAGCTCATCATCTCTGGTAGCTTCGATGCTCTAGAAGCCGGGCCCGCTCCGCTTGGCAGAGGTGTTCAAGACGAGAAGTTTCTCTCCGAGCTCGTCCACGCTGGCTAGCATTGGGGGTCTCCTGGCCTGGAGCCGGTGGAGTGGATGATGAAAACTCGGGGGCGCCTTCTTTAACCCAACTTTGCAGGAACAACATCCTCATCGATATCATCGCCCAGGATTTGCTCCAAGAGACGGAAAGACTCAGCGGAAGGACATGGATGTTGCTGACATTGCTTGGAGCTGATGGTGAGATATGCGCACCGACGACAACGATAACCGGCAGATATCTGGAGAGTGTGGATGGGGAGCGGAGCCGGTGAAACGAGGGCTCTTCAGGCGAGGATCACAAGAGCTTCTGCAATCAAGTCACCCTTGATTGGTTTTCCGCATGGCCTTCCATGGCCGCCCCTCTTCAAACTGCCGGCTGGAGCCGCGGGCGTGGTGTGTCCGAGCAGGCGAATCACGCAAAAAAAAAAAAAAA
>NW_015622816.1:0-1050 GCF_000835495.1 Cladophialophora immunda | reverse complement strand
CGGAGCCCGGGGTGTCTTGAAGTTCCTTGACGTTGGCATTGTAGATTCGCAGGCCAAACTGGTCCAATTCATTTTGGACATTCTCAATGACCTGCCAGTCCAGTTAGTGCCGCGTCCCGTGCTCGTGAATTGGGTTCCGATCGAAGGGATACCTTCTGCTTAAAGACCTGTCGTTCCTTGAAAATTTCCTCCATGGTCATGCTCGAGACGATGACCCGGGTTTCACCTTCGATGATGCCTTTGACGATGTCTTGAACATGGCCTCGCTGGGTCGGCACAATGGCCTGGCCCGGTTTCTTGCCCGCGGAAGGGGTGCCATCTGGGTTCCCGCTGAGGAGCAACGCATACTTCTTGAGAGCTTCAGGCTTGTTGTCTGGGCCAATGGTGAAGACGGCAGGCAGGGCGAATTGGAGCTTCTCAATGGTCATGGCCTGCATGTTGAGGGAGAAGTCAAAGGGCGAGACGGAGATGCGAGCGACGCGCTGCCATGGGTAGACGAAGGCTTTCTTGACGATCCGTACATCGTCGACGCCAGCGCCAGTGACCACGAGGTACTCGTTGGCGTTGGAGATGTGATACCACATGCCAGGCATAAGGTTTGGAACGCGGGAGCGAATGCTCAGTCGCCGCAAATCACCACGGTAGCCTTGATGATACCCCGATGAGGTGAGTGAAAGAGATTTATGGAGGACGCCGACAAAGCCAGCATTGGCACCCTTTTTATATGATCTATGTGATCTATGCGCTCGCCACCGGCCGGTCCAATCTATGACGACGAGCCTTTCTGAGGCTGCGTTAGGCAACCTTGAAGAGGGCTGTGAAAACTGCTAGGCGCATTGCCTGCCACGACAGACCCACTTTGGCCAGCGAAACCGCCAAGCAAATCACATTGAGGCTAGGAACACCGCCTTCTTGGGAAGCCGCTGTGTGTGTGGGGGGGGGAGGGGGGGAGAGAGGGGGGTGGCGGCTTCTAGCCATAACCCTTCTCTCATCGACGGGAAGCATTCCTCATGTTTTTCTTTCCTTTTTGACTTTTCCCAGGCTGTCCCG
>NW_015622815.1:0-1064 GCF_000835495.1 Cladophialophora immunda | reverse complement strand
TATATAGACGATCAGACCTGGCCTGAGGGCAGGCACAGGCAGACAGACCAATCCATGACCTATTCACGACCCTGCCAATCCAACACCATTTTACTGTCCCAAAAAAACAAATTCTGTAAGTCTTCCTCGACTCTGCCGAGACCACTCACTGCGCCGTAATCATCTTTCGGGGCATGGGCCTTAGCATTCTCTTCGTAGGCTTCCAATGGGGTATCTGGGTTTTCATTGAGTAGACGGGACCCTTCACATCTGGCCATATCCGCCTCTTGGACAGCCTTGTGGTAGGATAGCCGCTTGCGGTCGATAGATTTAAGCTGCAACTGCCACTGACGGACCGCTTCTCGCAGCTCGAGCATCTTATCCTGTGGCCATCCAGCAGACAACAAAGCGGATATGTGGAAAAGCATACTGGAGGCAATTCGAAGTTGCCCTTGCAATCCGTCATTCCATTCAGGCCTCCAGCCACCCTTCTTGCCCAGGAAGAAATAGTTCAGCTCCTCGATGGCGCCGCCCTGCACGGGGATGCTATAGTGCCTTAATTGAAAGGTCTCACAGAGCGATATCGTAGATTGCCATGACTGGAGCACACCCATCGCAGTCTCGCGGGCGTCAAATGTTGGTGCCACGAGGATTGTGTTCTTGAGGTGAGTGGTACAGATGTTGATTTGTGCCCAGGTGTTGTTGGGGTCAGCACCTTTCTTGAAATAGAAACTAGCTGGGATGGAGATTGTGGCCATGGCTTCCAGATGTGAATGAATGTCACGAAGAGTAACTTATGTACTCCGTACCGTTTAAAATGATGAGAGTGGCGCTTTTTGTTGTGTCAAGATGATTTCGTCTGATGATGTTCTATGCCGTTGGTGGCGCAGCTCGGACGACTTTTATGTCTGGATTCCGATTCTTGTCATCGGACGACGATGTTCCTAGGTGATACGAAATATCGTCCCCGTGGGGGTCTGTTGCATTGTGGTATCTCTGCCCTTTCATTATAGTCTACGGATTGTTTCATAGAGAACTTGAACAATGGCCTTATTACACAGCGAGTTAAAAGCATTAACCAAAAA
>NW_015622814.1:0-1065 GCF_000835495.1 Cladophialophora immunda | reverse complement strand
TTGCGGAGCTTTGTTTGCACTATATTCATCTGTGAAAAGGCTCTCTCAGAGGGACATTGATTAGCAATGGAATGAATGACTCTCAGGGCCACCGCAGTAAGAGGAGGGCAAACATCGCTCTGCCACTGCCAGAATTCCTTGGGCGTTAGGCGTTGTTGCCAGCAATCTAGACTGGCGTGAAAGCCTTCGTCTCGTGCTGTATACTGTAGAAAGCCACTGCGCGCTTGACTGGCCTGCTCAGGTGGAACTAACTTGAGTAACTCCGTGACGCAGGCTGCCTTTTCATGGCGATCCCAGGGTAAATTGGCGTTCTGAGGCATCAGGCGGAAGGCAAGGTCATGAATTTCACATAGTTGAGTTCGTTGGCGTTCCTCGAATAACTGCCAGATCAACGTCCAATTAAGACCTTCAGATGATCGTTGAATTGCGCCTAGTTGTTGCCTCAGGTTTAACCATCTCTCCTTGACTTGGCCAAGGTGAGAGCGCTCGCTTTGTGACTCAGTTATCGCCATGTTGATCGGCTTGAGAAGACGCTCAAGTTGACTAATAGTAACCCAGAAGTCGTTGTTGTAAAGGACAGATCTCACGTAACGCGAGGTCTCTGATCTCAGTAATTCCCTATCCCATTGACTACCGAATTCCAGGAGATTAGATCTGTTATTCAACAGTGCCGCAACGAGGTTATATTGAGAGCCCCAACGTGTCTCTGCGGCTAGGGCCAATGGCGAGGTCTTGCCGTCTCGTTGAACTTGAATCTCTCGTAATCCTGCCAGTTGTTTTGATGCGCGTTTGAAGTGTGAGGTGACTGAATTACCATCTTTAATTGCCTCAGAGAACTCAGGGACCTTAAGACAGAGATCCTTGACTAGGAGATTGAGGCTGTGAGAGTCGCAAGGGATTGTCAGGATATGTCTTAATTGATCCACCTCTTTAAGCCTAGCCCAGATATCACGCATTGTAGAACAGGTATCGGAGCAGATCGCAGAGATTCGTTCAGGTTGGTTATTCGCGATAGCAAGGAATCGAGGCACGAGATCGTCGACAACTCTTGACGCAGAGAGTTTC
>NW_015622813.1:0-1079 GCF_000835495.1 Cladophialophora immunda | reverse complement strand
CCCCCCCCCCCCACCAAAAACATCGCCCCCATTCGTCCTGTCGCAATGGTCGTGTTAGGGGCTTAGCTATCGAACAGGCCAGGACGGTCAGCGCTGATAGTACTAGATATTCTCCCCCCTCCCTCCTCCGCCACCCCTCGACGTGGAGGTGACAAGCTCATGTTTCCCTCCAATCAAAGCGTAGCTCGAGGAATGTGAGGTAGGAACAACTCCTCTAGTGAAGATGAGGCAAGCGCAAGGCGTATCACCATAAAAAACCACAACGGCCCGTGGGTGCGGAGAGGAGTTCCCTCCTCTCCGAGGACAGGTGGAAAGATGAGCGAGGACCGCGAGACAGGTACAGGTGACGTCGCCCACTTTTTGTGGAGCGTTCCGAGTTCTGCGTCGAGATATAGATGAGCCGCGGACATGTGGTTTCCCTTGACTTGCGCGTCAATTAGCCACCATTCAGGCAACAGCAAAACTTCCTCGTAACTTCTATCCCTAAGTCGCGAAACGCCCTGCCGACTAAAACACATGGAAGGTACCTACTATTCTTAAAGAGTAAGCTCGCCATAACCAATGAATTTGGTCAGGTGTCGCTTCGCGGGGGAGCAGGCTACCCTTGCACTCGGACGAGGCGATCATACGCCGATCGCGGCCTATCGTGGCGTTCTAGCCATGCAAGGGCCCAGCCTCGAGATTCGGGCTTATTGAGGGCTTTTCTATGACTTCAAACTTCAGACCAATTTTTAAATCGCATTCCGAGTGCATTTCTCTCACTTTTTGATGATATTGGAAGGTACCTCCGCACACTCACAGCTACCGTAGAATTCTGACATCTCCCCGATTCCTAGCACTGGCAGTCCTCGGCTCAGCGATCCTCATTTCTGCCGCTGACCGAGGCATCAACTCATCGCGTTCTCAGGGCACGCGAGCTGTCTTGCATGTGCCAAGTCAAGAAGCATGCGAGTAGCAGACGAGCGCCATGACCCTAAGATATGGATTGGATCTAGCTACTAGCTCTATGGATACTCAGAAAGGGCTGATAGAGTATGAGGCTATGGTGGTCACCATAGCCAGGAGCCACTTTTTTTTTT
>NW_015622812.1:0-1081 GCF_000835495.1 Cladophialophora immunda | reverse complement strand
GCAAGACCGGTTGGGTCTTGCGAGCTTAGCGGTGGCGAGCTCAAGAGTGATGAGCTTAGAAGTGATGTGCTTAAGAGGGATATGCTTGATAGTGATGTGCTCGTAGGTACGGCGAGATCTGTCGTGTCTGATGGAGTCGAGAGTGGTGAACTTGTAGGTGGTGAGTTTGAAGTTACGCCTACAATTACTATGCTGGGACTAAGGGTCACCACCCCAGACAGTACTGTCTTACATACACTGATCGTGGTGATCTCACACGGTGATGATGAGAAGTCTCGGCGCTCCAGATGCTTCGCCGACGTGGTCGACGGATTCGCCGACGGGAGAAGTCGACTAGCCGTGTCTGAATTTGGGGGTCCACGAGAACCGCCGCCCTCAAAGCTCAGTACACGAGAATCTCGGTCTGGATTGTCCTGGTCTGATAACGGAAAATCCCTACCCTCAAATGCTGACGATCTAACGCGACTGCCCCCTTCCTTAGTCGTCGTCGGCCAGCGGGTGGGTGAGATTGGAAACCTGCAGAAGGTGGAACCATCGTCGAAGGGCTGGGGAGCAGCGCTTCCATTTCGGGATCCCACAGAGTAATTATTCATACCCCTTGAAGACGATGGCCATGATACGCCGCTGTCCGGGCTCGATGACCTTGAATCACCAGTTTGTGGTGCCGCGAGAGAGCCAATGCGATAACCAATCTGGCTAACGGCTGCGACGAAGGCGACAACTTCGACGGAAGAAAGAAAGATAAACACCAAATGCATGGCCAAAAATGGGACGGAGCGAAAGTCCAGGAACAGTCAGTAGGAAATGATGGCCTGGAAGGGCACATACCCAGACACCTATACCGGCAGCATATTTGTCCACCACATTAGTATAAAAATAAGGAAGACCGCGGTTAGGCGGCCAACAAGTACAACATCACTCTCGGCCGTGGAGGCGATTTTGGTGGTTTGTTTTATTCTTCAAAATTGTGCTAAGTATAAAAGAATCTTGTCATTGTCGAGTGGTTCCTTGTACAGTACCTCGAAGGTGTACTAGTTGTATATCCAAGTTTTTCCCGCGCGGAAAATGGTTTGTTTTTTTT
>NW_015622811.1:0-1085 GCF_000835495.1 Cladophialophora immunda | reverse complement strand
TTTTTTTTTCGGTCGTTTCGTCGAACTGGAACGACGTACGCGTTTCGCCGAATTGGCCATTTCCCTTGCTGGGACACGGTCCCCGGTTGATCGACTTGCGGACTGGGCACCGCCGTTCCGTTGCACATGGTGAAATAGCCTGTCCATTTTTCACTTCGATCACTGGAAAGGCGATGAATTTCACCACGTAGATATTCGCTGTCTTATGAAAGCCTTTGTAGGGGAATGACCATCACGGTCGGCGCTTAGGGGCTGTGTGAGATGTGATTTTCTCTCGGGAGTGCTATTCTTGGCACCGATACTGTACTCTCCGCGCGGGTTCGGCTCGTTTAGAAGTGCATCGCCCTCTTGCTACACATAGAGATCATCGACGTCCATCTCATCACCATGAACCCCTCCAGTAAGTCTGTTATTGTCCTTTTTTTGCTCCTCCCCTTTCTCTTTTCCTTGTTGCTGCCAGACTGGAGGGCATGGACTCTCCTCCAGCTCTAGTATCACGAAGTGCAATGACGTCTCGAGATTACGACCATCTTCATTTGCTTTATAGGGCATTAGGACTCAGAGATATATATACATGCAAGGCTGTCGAGCGGCGGTGGAATTGCTGCCGAAAGAGAAAGAATCTGGCGATCTGCTCTATAGATGAGAAGATAAAACGGACGTTCAACAGATACTCATTCATAAAGTGTTCCGGATAACGTCGTGTCGGATAACAAGAGAAGGTGAGGGGAGGATGAACACCAGCAAGGCGTATAGTGGAGGCCATAGTCAGTTGAGTAGGTGGACTCCGGGGGCTGTATGCGCCCTCAGACATTCTCATCGGGCATCGGGCGCAGAGGTGGGGAGGGTAAAAGTCTAGTGACGCGGATTTTGTTGGCAAGAAGTCTAGTGTCGAGATCCGACGTAGATTCAAGGCCAAGGCCTTCTCAGATAAGAGCTCAGCTTCAAACAGTTGGCGGACAGTACCTACAGTACCTATCCATCAAGTGGAATCCACTCAGCAGGCTAAATCCGAAATATCATTCGCTCGTAGCTTAGTGAGGGGATCCGGCACTGCCACACTGAATGTAAGTTCCATTTTTTTT
>NW_015622810.1:0-1087 GCF_000835495.1 Cladophialophora immunda | reverse complement strand
AAGGAAGCTATCAAGGAAGCTATCAAGGAAGCTATCAAGGAAGCTATCAAGGAAATATATAGTTATATATATATTATATAAGGGTGAACAGAAATGCCTACCCGCCTCGAACTGGGCTCTTCCTACGCTCAAGCTGTGACGGCGCGTGGGTAGTGCCTTCTGGGCGCTCGTCTCTTAGGTGGCTGGGCGTGGTCCTGGCTCTCAAGTAGGGATCCTCGAATCAGTTATATCAGGTAAACGAACCAAGGGTTTTCTCCTTCAGGACGGTGCTGAGTGCGATGGACAACCTCCGCATACGAAACGGTAGAATACGTGGTTCTAAAATCGACGGTAATGATCAACTTCGATCTCGTTCCCTGTGGTCAGGTCTTAGGCGGACCGTTTGTTCGGCTGACGGTATCTTGTCCAACGGTAGCGAAACGCCGGCGTGAGAACGGACACAAAGGTGTAACTTGGCGTCCGAAAATGTATGAATCCCTATCGCCACCGAGTCCAAATATTGGCGAGCGCCTGAGTCCAAACTAAGGTCCATCGGACGTCTACTCTCCTTATCGGACAGAAGCAGCTCAACTGAGGCGCAGGTATGAGGATGCCTTTCCAGATCGACGAGGTTGCTTGCTTTACGGCGGCATTCCTCCGAACGGCATTCTTCACCCACAGCCTGGAAGGAAGTCGAGATGGAGTGTATCGGGTGGTGGGAAGCTATTACATCACCTTTGCCGTTGTGGGGACGTATCTGCCGGGACACGGAGCGGCAGCCGCCATCGCTTGGTGGAGTGAGAGTGCTCTCGCGACAAAGAAGACGAAGGTCTCCCTCTCCCTGTTCGACGGCCTTGTGGACAGTGCGGAACAATGCACCCTCGCCCAGTGCAAGAGAAGCGAAGGCGAAAGGGCGCGCACGGAACGGGGAGAAACGGTCAGTAGCTTGCACCACGGTCGCAGGATGAGCTTAAGTGTACGTGGATTGGAGCCCGTCAACAGACTTGAGCGTCGGAGTTGATCGCAGGCCGGTGGAATACAGACCTTCTTTCAAACTAGACTCAGGGACGAAGCACCCCAGACCTGAGGCTTTACGACGCGATGATTA
>NW_015622809.1:0-1090 GCF_000835495.1 Cladophialophora immunda | reverse complement strand
AACGCGAAGGATAAAGATGGCCAGACACCGCTCTTCGTCGCTTCCGCGAATCATCATGAGGGTGTGGCCTGGATCCTCCTCGACGCCGGTGCTAATGTGAACGCGGAGGATAAAGATGGCCAGACAGCGCTCTTCGGTGCTTCCTCAGGACCGGTGACTATGTGAACCCAAAACTTTCCACATGATGTAGCAGCTACTCTAGGCCAGTGTAGGCCTGAGTGTAGAGAACAAGCATAGGGCAGCGAAGGAATGTAGGGCTACTAGGTTAGGCAAATGGGAAGCGGTGGCCTTCGGCGCCTCGGGAAGAACAGGAGATCAATACCGGGCCAGTCACATTAACTTTCACATTTGTCGGAAGTATTGTAATCACTTATTGTGTTTCGCTTTCCTGCGGATGCCGCATCATATCTACTCTCTATTTTTGTACCGCGCAGCTTTCACTCGCGTATGTAAAAGTAGTCGTTGTAGTATTCAGAGAGTCGTTGGCGGACTCTAGGTCATACCAGCGCGACGGCTGATGGGGTACGGCTTACCTAGTCAATCGCCTAAGCCAGTGGTCGCGCCTCCTAGAAAGCGGCGGGACAATATCCCCCGAATTGCAATCACCAACCTCGTCGGCGTCGGATTTCTGTGCATTACAATATTCGCGAGAACGGAGAGTTCGGATCAATTCGCCTTCGCACATAATATCCTATCAGTAACTGTCAGAACCGGGCCATGGCTCGACTTTGTAGACCGTCGATCGAACCTTCTAAGTCGTCAAGCTATGACGGTTGTCTTCATTAGAAGGTACAGTATTATAAGGTACACTGGGTGGTCTTCTCCTCGGGAACCCGGTGCCACCCTAAAAGACGTGAGGAAGTAGGATACCATTGAAAGGCCTTGGTATTCAGACATGCGAAATATCTAGGTTCGTCAAGACCGAGACTCGTTTTGCCGGTCGAGTGCAATACGCAACCTAATATCCTTGGAGAAATTTCGATCCAGCACACTATGGCGTCCGGGAGGAGAAGGTGAGTCTATCGTTGTGGAACTGGACCCTAAGACGGGCAGTTAATTGTTTGACCCCATGAATAACCCCCCCCCCCCC
>NW_015622808.1:0-1095 GCF_000835495.1 Cladophialophora immunda | reverse complement strand
CCCTTTTCCTCTAATTATTGAAGAGCGACTAGGAGGCGAGAAGTATTCCACATCAACCCTCCCTTTAATCAACATAATGATTTCCCAAGTTCAACGCTCTAAATCTAGCATTATAGTGACGTATACCCTAGGATATTGACTCGTGAGTGAATCACCGAAATCTTCAAACTATATTACTGTAGTGTGAATTATTCTGAATAACTTTATTCCCGACAAAGAGGCTAGAGGCGAGGACAATTTTCGTGAGATCCTTTTATTCCATACCCGGTGCGAGACTGAAACTATTTTGACTCTCTATCACTCTCAGGTGCCGAGTATCCTCAAGATTGTAGACATATTTCGTGGGCTTTCGGAAACTTCCCTCTTGGACTCTCGAACCGGAGCAATCACTGCCGTGTCGGTGACGGGACCGCCTTCGCCGAGGATCCAGAAGTCGGAGTCTCGCACCCATTTAAGGTTATTTGATCGTAAAAGATTGTCACTCTCGCTCAGTTGAGCTTTTCTCACAAGTTTCAGTGCATCTCTAGCGAGACCTAGCTGCGAGGGAGGCTCCGGTTCATCAATCAGCTGAGTTGCATCTCCTTCTCGAGGCTCAACAAGCTCTGAGAACAACATCAAGGCGTCCTTTTCTTCTCCGTGTTTCTCCATGACGTCGGCAAGCGTGAGGCGAACCCAAAGTAATTCCCGATTGTTCCTGTCTCGGTTGTTGCCAGTGGCCTGATCGAGGAGGTTGAGGAGGGCAAACTTGGGGATGTCGTATTCCCCATTGTCGAGTTCGACCAAAGAACGAATGTGCACCATCTGGCAGTGCCGCTCAAAGTCCTGTTGTAGGACCGACGAACTAGAGACCTCTTCGAGTAGTTCCAGGCATGACGCCCCGTCCCCTTTGTCCCTGAGTAACAGGGCAAGCTGAAAGGCCGCATCCAGGCACACGTTGACATTGATGCTGAAAATTTGTTTTCGACCTTCCCACCCCTCAAAAAGATTCTTCTGTGCTTCGGCATAGTTCCCCTGCTTTCGTTGAACTGCGCCCAACGCTGTTTGAGCCATAGCCACGAAACCGTTGATCTGGCCAACTATCGGGCTCAATACCTC
>NW_015622807.1:0-1095 GCF_000835495.1 Cladophialophora immunda | reverse complement strand
AAAAAAAAAAAAAAAAAAGAAAGCTGGCAACTCTATTCACGCCAGCTTTAGGTGACGCCTGATTACCACAAGAGTTTCAGCGGAGTGACTACTCCATCGTAATTTGGGTCGCATCCAATCGCTACTCATAGGCCGCGACGGTCCTGGCCGCCGTGGACGTCGGGCTGAACGCCTTCCGTCCAGTGGGAAGGATATTTCTGTCCCCGTGCGACCGTCAACGCTACCGCTACATCCCACAACCCTCTCTCCCCGCTGCCGCCACTTAGACCGTTTACCGCACCGGACGAGATGCTCCACTCCGCCCGCCTGCTTACACATAAGACCCCCTTTGCTCCAACGTCTTCTGTGCACCTGAACCACCGCTTTTCTATCCCACGAAAATCTCCGTCATGTCGAGTATACACCGAGAACAGAACTTCTGCGAGTGCCTAAACTACTATGTTCGAGCGCGCGGACCTGACGACGTCCGAGTTACAACTGCTGGTGGAAGTGGGATACTGGCTCCCGGCACTCATTCACGGCGGAGGGATGTGCGCGCAGATGGCCACCTTGAAGAGACTGGTGGCATAATCCAGTTGGTTTCCCTACCGGCCGGACTACCGCATCGAATCATACTTGTTCACCCTGATCTTCTAAGCACCTTCGGATACTCGCGAGGACAAAGCCTAGGGACACTAGGTGACCCTGATTTCTATTTGCAGCTGGCGGATTGGCTGCTCGCGTACGTATCATAGGCGCGGTGGCGATCTTGTGCTGAATCTTCCGCAGTTGCCTCCCCATCCTCTCGGGATCAATACCACAAAAAGGCGCCATAGTCCGGATAGAGATAATAGACGGAGAGGAGACTATGGCGCCTTCGCCCGCCTCCGGAGAAGCTACCCTGTCTCTCGAAAAGAAGATGGTGGATGGGGACATGCTAGGCAAAGAAGGGAAGGCTGAATGTTCGATATGTATGGTCAATGTGGAGTTGGGTAGCGAAGTGACCGTCCTTCCATGCAATCACTGGTTTCACGGTGACTGCGTGACAAGATGGCTGAAACAACGCGACAGTTGCCCTCACTGCCGGAAACCCATAACCAAACCGGAAGATCGAGC
>NW_015622806.1:0-1105 GCF_000835495.1 Cladophialophora immunda | reverse complement strand
CCCCCCCCCCCTCCCCAAAGCGGACGCTATTCATTCCACAGTCCGCTGTAACGAACGGTACCACAGAAGGTAGGGCTGTCACGGAGGAGCGGCAAGAGAGATCAAGGAACGCCGCGAGTGCACAAGGGAGGGTATGGAATGAGTAGGTACTGAATCCTGTCTATCTACCCTCGGTGACTGGATTCCCTGCCACCCTGAGGGGGTTGAGATCCTGCCACTGGCGTCCGATGGTGATCGAGACTCTCCTGCCACCGTCCGAGGCATCAAATCCGGCGGTACAGTTGTATCGTCACGTGCCTTTCCACAGCTGTTCCTTTGCAAAACAACTGGCAGGATTACGAGAGATCCAAGTTCAACGAGACGGCAAGACCTCGCCATTAGCCCTGGCCGCAGAGACACGTTGGGGCTCTCAATATAACCTCGTTGCGGCACTGTTGAACAACAGATCTAACCTCCTGGAATTCGGTACTGTAGTCAATGGGACAAGGAACTACTGAGATCAGAGACCTCGCGTTACGTGAGATCTGTCCTTTACAACAACGACTTCTGGGTTACTATCAGCCAACTTGAGCGTCCTCTCAAGCCGATCAACATGGCGATAACTGAGACACAAAAGCGAGCGCTCTCACCTTGGCCTAGTCAAGGAGAGATGGCTAAACCTCAGGCAACACCTAGGCGCAATTCAACGATCATCTGAAGGTCTCAATTGGACGTTGATCTGGCAGTTGTTCGAGGAACGCCAACGAACTCAACTGTGTGAAATTCACGACCTTGCCTTCCGCCTGATGCCTCAGAACGCCAATTTACCCTGGGATCGCCATGAAAAGGCAGCCTGTGTCACGGAGTTACTCAAGTTAGTTCCACCTGAGCAGGCCAGTCAAGTGCGCAGTGGCTTTCTACAGTACACGGCACGAGACGAACGCTTTCACGCCAGCCTAGATTGTTGGCAACAACGCCTGACGCCTACGGAATTCTGGCAGTGGCAGAGCGACGTTTGCCCTCCTCTTACCGCGGTGGCCCTGAGAGTCATTCATTCCATTGCTAATCAATGTCCCTCTGAGAGAGCCTTTTCACAGATGAATATAGTGCAAACAAAGCTCCGCAA
>NW_015622805.1:0-1109 GCF_000835495.1 Cladophialophora immunda | reverse complement strand
GGTCTAGGAGGAGGGATACGGAGGATGGCAAGAGGAAATAGACGCTAGCTAAATTAGGTGTAGTTCGTTTCTGCCAAGCACTAAGCGAACTTGCGCTTGTACGAACTTGCGCTTGAACTTGCGGCCCCGATCCATTCCCATAACCCGGGCGCAAGGGACTAGTCCCGATCTGGGTGAATGGGACAATGGGACAACGGGGCATGCTGTAACGGGTCGTCTCGGGGGTCAATCTACGCGGTGTAGACTGATGTCTCTGTAGGATGGGGAAGAGGACTTCTCTGGCGAGGGTATAGGACAGGACATCGACTGCAACCACCAACACCGACCACCAACCACCAGCTTACCCTCTGGTGTGCCCCTATCGCATCGTCGGTATCGCGACCACCAGGCGCACCCGCCTTGTCTTGCCCTGCTTCTCACACGAGGCTCCTTCTCTTGCTCGGCGCCGTAAGTCTGACGGCACCGTTCGAGAACGGAAGGACGGCGGAGAGAGAAGGGGGGGAAAGAACGAACTAAACAGAAGGAAAACAATACCCCTCCCCTGCTGCGTGCGAAGCTCCTTGTGAGCACATGCCGTGTGAACAGTGGGGGGTTCAATTGTTGATTGAGGGCACATCTAAGTCGAAGTTGCAACTGCCACCAAGTGCCCTGATATCCGCACAACACACTAGTCAATTGTTGCGCCTGGAACAGTTGCCGTTCCACAAGAGCTTCAGGTGTTACCTGATTGCGCCTAGTGCCGGGAGGCCTTGCGGCGTCACAGGACTCAGGAGAGGTCTTCCTGGTACCTAGTAGTTTGTATATAGACGATCAGACCTGGCCTGAGAAGAGGCATAGGCAGACAGACCAATCCATGACCTATTCATAATCCTACTAGTTCGACATCAATCACAGGCCGGCTGGACAACTTTCGAGTCACGTGACCATGGATCTAGCTAATCAGCATTGGCCTGTCCTGGCCATACATTTTCGAGCTCACGTACCCCAGTACAATTGTACCATTCAAGGACCATGACAGCTATACAGGTACGCTCGTTACACCTAGGACTTGTTAGAAGTCCTTCGTAGTCAATAACATTGAGACTCGCGCTCATAGTGTTACCAAGTCT
>NW_015622804.1:0-1109 GCF_000835495.1 Cladophialophora immunda | reverse complement strand
TCCCTCCCTATATATATGAGCTAAATTACGATCTTGAAGTCACCGAGGTTCGTTCTCCAGTCACTTTCTCACAATGTCTAGTCCTGAGGAGCCGCCTTCGCGCGTCGTTCTTGTTGGGGCAGGGCCGGACCACAAGCGGCCGGAGGAGATGCAGTTCGAGGCGGCGACCTTGGAGGGGAGGAAGATCCTCGTCAGGAATATCATTTCCTCCTTCGACCCATGGACCCTACCGACGGAATTCAGGCCCGAAGTCTATGAGAGAATAACCCAGGGACAATCCAGAAGAACCGCCACCGAATGGACCGTCCGAGATGACTTGCATGCGACTTTGATGCAATGGGGCTCGCACGATGTGACCACGTGGACCCTGCTGCGTAGAATGATGCCGAGAGACTTAGCGTTAGGGTTCAGACAAAAATTGCGGAGACGATTCGACGAGCAATTCGATCGGTACGACAACATCGTGAAGGACAATACCGGGACTGAACTACAGGCGGAGATGACTGAAATACGTTCCCGACTTCATCACATCGTACGTGCTACCGCCAACGAGGCCAGCCAAGGTAACATCACAATGGTGTTCCTCGGAGCGTTGGAGAAGGTCTGCGATAGGGTCGGTGCGGTGGCCGGGCCTGCTCGACCCCGTGGACGCCTGCCGACGGAAGATGCGACTGAGGTCAGTAATGACGGGGTACCGACTCTTCACCATGGCCTAGTCGAGGACGGCTTGGCTGGTTTCACGCTCGATATACTCGATACGTTCCTCAATGCCCTGAAAGACACGTGGCCGGGAACGTTGGCAACCCGCGAGGCGGCGGACCAATTGGCCAGGATTAATGCGATTCTGCACGGGAAAGTTGCTCTACGCGATTACCTAACCAGGTTTCGAGCCCTTTTGGATCGTGTACGTGGTCAGTCATTTCGCCTCGATTCATGAGAAAATCTCCCGGGGTGAAGGGGGGCCGGGCAGCGCGAGTGACGCTATGTCAAGGACAGATACAGAGACGGCTTTCTCTTCATGCAAAACATTGCTTCTTCCTTACTATCTGGTGACGCTCTTGGTAGAATTTCATTCGTGATTGAAACTTGCTTTAGGGAACGATTTCCTC
>NW_015622803.1:0-1131 GCF_000835495.1 Cladophialophora immunda | reverse complement strand
TCGAGTAATTTACACAGGCCTACTAGCGCCGTCCGATGGCCTTCGGCCGAAGGCCCTCGGAGTACCTTCCCTGACCGTCATTACATAGCCTTGGCAGGGCCGTCAGTCACATCCCTACTTGTAGGCAGCGAGCAATCTTGTTTCTCGTAGATCGGCGGCTAAACGCATGATGCGCCCTGGACGCGAGCGAACCCGGTCACGCTGACCTTAGCTCCCCGCTTGAAGGTCGGATTCTATTTCTTCTCAGATATTCAGATGATTCCGAAACAGCCATAACCCCCCTCCTCGAGTACGATGCGACGCGACAATGATGGAACACTACCGGTTGGACACGTTCCGAGCCGCACTTGGCCAAGCAAATCAATGGGACTGGTTATCTCGTGCAAACATGAGGGATGGATCGTGGGTGGGTTCGACGCGCAAGACGAAAGAGGAAGGCCCGTGGTAACGACAGCATTCGTCGTCAATGGCGCAGGCAGACACTGCAGATGGTACATCGATCATAAACAACTTTGGTTTGATCCTGATCTCGCTGCAAGTTCTGGCTGTGAATGCCCGGCTAGCTCTACTTCAAAAAACGAATTATCGTGCAGATATGGTTGCACAGTGCTGTGGCAAGGTGTTCGAGATGAACATGGGGTCGATGTTCGAGATTAGCAGAACTCGCAACCTCCCATGCGACCCCAGAACCCGCACATGCGCCCTACAGCGCTGGGTTTCACCCATCGATGGCGAGAAAACTGGGAATCTCGAGCCACGCGCGCATTCGGTGCAGGATTGAGAGTGGGAGGTTCACAAATCGACAGATCGCGGACCGTCACAAATGCAGCACCGACGCCGTCAAGGCTATGAAACATTCGTGACCATGGCACCACCACCAAACCAGGTCGTCGTGGCGGGCGACCCTCATCGATCACTCCTGCGATGCGGGCCGCCCCTCGCCCATCTCGATGCGCATCTGGAGCTGTACCTGGAAGAGATGGTGGATTACCTCGGGGAGGAGTTTGGAGTTTCTGTCACTAAATCGAGCGTCAGCAGGGCATTACACTCCGAAGGGCAGTCGAAGAAGAAGTTCCGCCGCAAGGCCGCGAAGCAAAACCCCGACCTGATCGATTACTATCCCCCCCCCCC
>NW_015622802.1:0-1144 GCF_000835495.1 Cladophialophora immunda | reverse complement strand
CAAACTGCCGTGCGACCGTTCCCACTAGATAGAACAATCAATCAATTCATGAAGTTAGTTCTACACCGGTGGAGTGGATGATGGAAACTCGGGGGCGCCTTTCTTAACCCAACTTTGCAGGAACACATCCTCGTCGATATCATCGCCTAGGTTTTGCTCCAAGAGATGGAAAGACTCGGCAGAAGGACATGGATGTTGCTGACGTAGCTTGGAGCTGATGGTGAGATATGCGCACCGACGACACGAGGGCTCTTCAGGCGAGGATCATAAAAGCTTCTGCAATCAAGTCACTCTTGATTGGTCTTCCGCATGGCCTTCCATGGCCGCCCCTCTTCAAACTGCAGGCTGGAGCCGCGGGCGTGGTGTGTCCGAGCAGTCGAATTACGCGAAAAACCTTGAGTCGGGACTAATAGACGCAGGGAACACGTTCAATCTCATTGGTGCGAGTATGCGATAGTGATCGCGGCCATCCAGTGATCGATCGTCGTTGGCAGCCTGTGAAATGCGGGAAGCTCGTGACGGAGACTGGGGAACCCGGTGGAACCAGCCGCCGAAAAAAGAAATGCTATTGATCGAATCTCGAGTGACGCCACTGGCGAGCGTAGCCTTGACGAGCTTTCGTTGAGATGGAGGATGACCCAGGAGAGCGTGGAGCAATCAAAGTTGATATGGTAGCGGCGAACGTCCTACGAAATGCCTATGGTTAGTGTTCTGACGCCGGATACGTCCTACCTACGGGAGAAAGCCACACTGATCGCTATGAAGACGGATGCTGGCTGCCAGCCCGGCGCTCTAAAAGTCTTCTTCGATTCGCCAGAAAGCTGACATCGGGGAAATGAGAGCTTCTGGGAGCGGAAGTGCTGTAGGCAGGGTCACCGTCCTACCACCCATACGTGATAGGAACACTACTAACGCCGCTCATTCCTCCCTTTCAAAAGTCTGTCATTCCCCAGTACAGTATTTCCGTCCACAGGCGTCGCCCCGGCGTCGGTACCCAACCAAGCCTATGGCGACCCCAAACGGATGTTGCGCGCTCACATCGCCATACAATGCGAATGGCCCTCGACCGTTTGACTGGGAGCTTGAGATGACAGCGCCATTGCCACCGAAGGAAGTCCTGCAGGATCGACTGGCGTGTCTGAGG
>NW_015622801.1:0-1161 GCF_000835495.1 Cladophialophora immunda | reverse complement strand
TCAGACCTGGCCTGAGGACAGGCACAGGTAGACAGACCAATCCATGACCTATTCACGATCCTGCCAATCCAACAGCGTCCCTAAGCGAGGACGGGAGACCCAAACTTTGCGTTTCTTATACGGAGTACCTGTGTCGAATTTCAAACATAATTAATTACTCCATGATAGAAGTTGAAATTAAGTCTCCTCGGATACACCCCACCGATATCGTAAGCGTCACTCGTGGGTGGGATCAACGCAGTCAAAGCCGGCTTTAGAGCCTCGCCATTCGGCGATTACTCAAAGGCTACCCTAAGTCAAAAACATCTTCTCCCTCACCACTTCCTCTACAAGTAGGCGTGTCCAGAAAGCTCGGCGCTGGGCGCGTTAAAGGCTCAAAGTCCAATTAGTGATAGGCAAAAGATCATGCCTGGCAGTCAATAGTAAAACCCTCCGTACGGTAATATGATTTCCGAGGTCTCTCACAGAAGACTGTAACGTAAGAGGCTCCTTAAGAGCCCGGGCAGAAATATCCACGTACGGTGCGAGTCAACTGACACCGTGGTTCGGCTAAGCTTGGCGTGTGTCTGCCTACGCTGGAATTCACGCCTTCTCACCAACATTCAAAAACAAGGAGTTGATCATGCCATAACTGCGACCTAGCTAGGTTTCTCCTGTTCGGCGCAATTCGCCGTAACACCTATCCTATAACTGTGCTTTATGATCTCGTGTTTCTCATCACATTGAAAGCGGTCGTCTCAATCATTGTGTGCTCTGTATTGTTGAGCCTCACCTAGTCCAGTCGTTGGAACCCCCCCTCAAGGAGATTCTCGTCCCACCCCATTGCCTCAAAATACCTGTGCCGGGGAAGCCCGTATGAGACGTCTTGGTCCAAGTCAGTGCTGCTTTGCAGCGGGTGCCCAAAGAAATGTGCTCCGTTGAATTCGGAGGCCTCGCTGGATACCCCCCAGAAGAGCTCTCAACCTCTGGTCGAAAACCTGCTGCTGCTGACGACCACTGTGCCAGTGATCCGTTAGACTCTCCAGGACTTGGATTACGCTCGCAATCAAGGACATGACTGGGCTTCCGTGGCCCATCAAACTCGACACCAGCCCGGCCGCAGTGATGACATCCAACGCGGCTGTTATGGCGAAGCCACTGAAGGGGTTCAACATCACAAAA
>NW_015622800.1:0-1169 GCF_000835495.1 Cladophialophora immunda | reverse complement strand
GGCGTCAATGAGGGCCTGACTACGACCGCCGCAGGCGTCGACGCCGACACCGACACTTCGATGTCTCAGGCAAACGGTCACGCGCCAGAGCAAAGCGATGATATTGTCGAGGCTGACGATTTCCTTGACGATACGGACGAGACATCGATCAAGCCCTCTTTCCAGTATCCCGCAGGGGAGTTGCTCAAACCTGAAGAAACCACCTACAAGCTTGTCCATCGACTCAGACAGAAGATTGGCCGCGTCTTACATGATGTCCATGTCTTTCTGACTCGAGAAGGGGAGGACGATGTCTCGTCTTTTGCTTCGCTGTATGCTGCCTATCGATCATGGTTCGTTGATGTTGGTATCGAACGCTCGGCCTATGTTCTTGACCGAGTTACTCGACTCTTGCACACCGACGAGCGGCCCTACAGAGTGAGCGGCGTACGCAAAGACTACCCCCGCTCGATACTCGTCCGACGAGCCAACGTTTACCATACCCAGAGACTCCGGCATAATGCTGCACCTAGACCACGGTCAGAACTCGACGAACAACTTCTGCTAGACCTTGGGGAGTCCGCTGTCTCCCTCTACACTGAGGTTCGTCGGAACGCACAAAGTGCAGGTGAATCGGCTCTAAAGGTGATTTTCGGAGCTCGACTTTTCGTCATCCCTCCACTCTTAGCGGCGTTCCAGAAAGCAGTAGAAAAGAATGATTTTCCCCGAATCAAAGGCGGATTGTTTGCCTTGTTGTCGGGAAGTCTGGCAAAGACAGTGTGCAGACATTGGAAATACACGCCGGCTGTCATCAGGACATTCATCGAGGCTAGTACTGCCGACCAACCCTCAATTCAAAAGCTTTGCGGTGAGGGCTTATTCCAGATCATGGACTACGTTCGGCCCGGCGATCGAATGGCCATCATCGACCGCACTGTCGTCGATCCATTTGCGCCCGAGGAAGATGTTGATGACAGGATCTCAAAGAAGAAAGCGTTCATCTCAAGTAAGCGTGCAAACATCGAGCGCAAGAAGGTAGAACTTGCGGAAGAGCTCATCGAGCTCACTCGTGTCTCACATTGGAAGAAGGCCACCTGTGTAGCAACGCTTGTCATGTCACTAGGGATGCGTTTCGACACGATTGCTTCAGACAGTATGATTGACTTGATAACTCTGGGCACGATAGATCC
>NW_015622799.1:0-1195 GCF_000835495.1 Cladophialophora immunda | reverse complement strand
CCCCCCCCCCCGGGGGCCATCTGCCTTCCCAGGCCCGTGTCCTCCCCCTGTCGCACAGCTTACCATGATGATTCGCGTCGAGGAAGCAAGAGAGGGGAGACAAGAGACAGCAGGGCAACAAGAGGCGCCACTGGCAAGAGGGGAAGATGCCCATCTATCTCGCTCCTCGGAAACGGTAACGGCACGTGATCTTGCACAGCCTCGCAAACATTCGATGCCTTCGCGAACGTTACACAGGACGACTCTGCCGGCTCACGAAAGCCCCGACGCCGCCTAATCTGGGAAATCCCCTCTTAGCAGCGGTGCCATTCGCGGGCCGAGCCCCCCGACGGCTTGACGGGAACGAGAGAAAATAGCTAGAGTCGTATAACCATATAACTAACTATAACTAGTTATATAGTTATATACATTCCGTACACATGGCACATTACCGTTAAGATCGAGACGAAAGACCTGATAGCTTCACCGAGCACCAACATCAGACAGACTTAAATGCTCTGATAAAGCTCGACAAATCCCAAAAAGCATATGAAGTTCAGAGTCACGACATCGACCCAAATCCACGGGACCACGCCAGACGCCCAACTTTTTTTTCCGCCCAAGAGTTCCTGACCACCAGAGAGACTAATAGAGACCGGTTTCCACCGGACAAAAGACATTTTCCAAAGATCCTCCATCTACCCCCCTGCCTGATCCAGCTGCTATACATCCGACTGTAACACGGCGACGCTCATTAAATATAAAACATGCTGTCTCGCACTCGGGGATGTATCTTGACCATACTGGAGTCTGGTCCCCGTGCGTTCGTTCCGCTCTCGCTCGCGCTGCCGGCCGAGCTCGCCGTCACCGGGTCAAAGAATCCACTCAAATAGCACCGGGCCCGGTCACACACCAGATCCGCGTAATACGCGGGCGGACAGATGCTGACCGACTTGGTGGCCCTCGCATAGAGATAGCACATGTTATGCGTCAGGTCCTCGAGGATGTCGGCGGCGCTCTTGAAGGGGCCCGGGGGGACTTTGCGAGCCTGGAAGATCTCATCATAGACGACGTAGTAATGGGCGGGCCTCGCCGTGCCTTGGATCGCGGTGTGCGCCTGCAGGTAGAAGTCCCAGTTGCGCGCCTCGGTCACGCCGCGATCGACCACGGTCCCGTGTTGCGGGTTGGACGAGCGATCCGCCTGTTCGGCCTTGGT
>NW_015622798.1:0-1196 GCF_000835495.1 Cladophialophora immunda | reverse complement strand
TTGGATTTGATTCTTGGATTTGATTCTTGGATTTGATTCTTGGATTTGATTCTTGGATTTGCTTCTTGCACAATTCGACTTCTTGCTTGGTAGTCGAGAAACGGGCCCCAGTTTTTGGCGTTTCAGCCGACCGGCCCGACCCAAACATTCCAACGTAATCCTGACGGCTAGTCCGAGCACTGGAATTCTGGGGAAAATCTGCCAAGGTCCAGGCTCCCTGATGAAAGATTCCAGATGTGAATTGACCAGCCTGACAGTTGTTCAGGCCTCTCCCAGCCTCCATTTCCGTTTATGCCAACAGTCTTTCAGTTTCCTCAAGAGAAGCCTAATTCCTAGCATGTTTTGTGTGTTCGGCTTTTGGATTGGGAATATTTGCCTTGATCCCGGGCTTGTGCTGTTCGTAGGTTCGGGTACGCCAGAGAAGTCTTCTGCCAACGCAGCCTTTTCTGTGTCGCTTAGCGGTTCGTTGAGGCTGCGCTTTATTACAGCAAGCTTCCTCCCCATCTGCGATCGCGTGTGGCATGCCGGATTAATTGTGGTGCTGTCCCAGTATGAGATCTCAAGAAACTGACAGGGGCCAGCTGCTATGTTATTGTAAATGCAGTCACTGCATCGATACTCGCTCTTGTGATCATGCGGGGGATAATTGGGATGATGGCACGTGCGTCGGCCACATGAATACAAGTAACACATTTCCTCTTGGTCCGCGGCGTCAAGAGTGAATGAGGTAAGAAATTGGGAAAAGGCAAAAAGGTGAACGTACACGGCCTCGGAGGGCTGCGTTTAAATAGGCAGGGCAAGGCCACAGTTTTCAGGCTTGGAAACCGTTACAGACTATCAACATGAGTCTTCAAAGCTAACCCTAACTTGCCTGTCGCATGCTCATTAGCCAGGTTGAGGTCTAAAGGGCTTATTCCAAGTATTCGGCCACCATATGTAGGATATTCTTCTTAGAGCCGGGCACCCTCATCGCCGCATTCTCCTGTCAAATGCATTTTCGTTGTGGGATTCCTTCTTTGTTTTTTCTTTCCTTTTTCCTTTCCTTTCCTTTTCTTGCCCGGTAAGAACGCGTCCGCTCGTGCTTGCGCTTCCGTTAACAGTCACCGGCTTATCGCCAGAAATCAGCATCGCGAGACGCTATACTATGACAATAATTACCTTCATATCGCTCATAGAGGTAATTTATTTTTTTTTTT
>NW_015622797.1:0-1200 GCF_000835495.1 Cladophialophora immunda | reverse complement strand
AGGGAGGAAAGGGGCGACGTAGGTTTGTGAAGAAATAATATGATGGACTACGTTGACGGGTATACCGCGAGAGAAAGAAAGGGCTGTTGAGGACGGATATGGCGAGCGTATGACAAGACCCCCTCCCCCGAAATTTTCTCTGGTCTCGCCTTAAATGAGGCGGAGCTCATCGCTTGGAGTTGTTGACTTGGAACTTACTTATTGGCTATCGCCCATCACTTGACACCCTTTCTCCTGACTCTTCAATCCCAACCCGGACGGGACCCGTTAGAGCCTCAAAGAGCCTCACCACTCAATTTTCCCCACGTGGTAGATCACCCCCGCCAGCGGGGGACCATTTTATTTTCAGGTATGAGTTTCCTACCACTACTTATCCTTATACTGCCTGGCTACGCGGGAGACTCCACTTCTTCCCCCGCTCGACCCTGGAAATACTGTGAGTCCGAGCTCGCTGCTTTCTTTTCCCTCGTTGTAGCGAGTTCCACGTCTTGCCACCCAACTGGTGGTCAATGTCAATGCACTCTCTAGAACCTTATCCAACAAATTGAAATTCCTTGTACTAACGCAACCTATAGACATTAGCGTTCGGCTCAATAAGTCGAAAATTCTCTCTCTGCCTTTCCTAGCTTTTTAACCTCATCCCTCTTGTCAGCCGGTTCGTCGTCATATTCTCTCATGGCCCATGGAGATTCCGTCTTCCAAAGCCCTGGACTTACGCCGGTGAAGCCGGAGTACGGGCCGCGATCGAGCCCTGCACCGCTTGTGCCCATCGACGAGCTATCTTCTAATCCCTCCGAGGCGGAGGAGAGGGAAGCACTGCGACATCGGGAGAAGCCTCTGGCACGAAAGGGTCGAGCCAACCGCACCTTTGCCGATGGCGTACTGATTCTGAACCTAGATCCTCATCAACGCACACTTGCTAGCGAAGCACGGCGAGAGCCTTTGGACTCGAGAAGTCAATCGGAAGAGGAAGAGGAGGAGGAAGAGGACGGCGACGATGACGACGACAACGCGGCCCAACGTGGTCGGAGACAGATGAAAAGGCCCGAAAGGGTCATTCGGCATGGAGCACACCGGGTTTTAATCAAACTAAGGCTGGTACCGGGGAAGGCCTTGCTTGCCGATCCAGATGGTCCTGATGACGGGGACGACGAGGACGAGGACTTCCCCATGGTGGACACTCCCGCCAGTGTGGCTGAA
>NW_015622796.1:0-1201 GCF_000835495.1 Cladophialophora immunda | reverse complement strand
TATATATATATATATATACACTCCCCAACTTGGGAAAGAAGATTTGGTCTAAGCACAAATGGACCACAGAACCCAGTGAAGAGCGGATTTTCGATCGGTCAATGGGGTATGAGGGGCAGTAACAACGGGGAGTCGAAGGGATGGAGATTGGACGTGGACCGACGGAAAGGATGACGCCGAGAGCCGCTTCGAGTTTACGGAGTACATCGATCTCACCGATCCCGCCAATGTTGAGGAGGAGTGGAGGGAAGAGGATGAGACAGAGACCCCGGCAACCGTCAAGACAGCCACCATTCCGCCTCGTCGAAAGCCTCAAACTTCCACATCCTTCGCCACGGGCAGTTGCAGCCGGCAGGGGAACCGAAATGCCCAGTTTTCACCAATAATACCAATCAGCCTTTGAAGCCTGTATACTTCCAATGATCCGACAACCTCGTCGGAGGACGGTCCAGGTCCAAGGTAAGTACAATACAAGGGGCCCATATTGGTAAGAATGGTCATGACTTACCGTTTCTCCAGGAGCCGCGCGTCCTCTCCCAGACAATGCACAGACATCGAGATCACCTACGCACCAAGATGCTCACCTTAATATACCCACTTCGTCAGCATCAGGCCTCCCTAGGGGAACAACACATCTTGTACTTCGAAGATCCCCATGCCTATTGCTTCAAGACCAACGAGAGGCCAGCAAGGGCTCCCCACGGTCTTGTGCGGTCTCTTAAATCATATGCCGAGGATCTGAGGGGGCTGGGACCAAGGTGAAGATTGGGATACAAGGGCAGGCTCGGATCGTCATGCTCATAATGGACGCCGGAGGGATGGGGGGAGAGCAGCTCGGTGTGATGCGTTCAGAAGAAAGCTCGAAGGTCACGGATCGGATGAGGGTCTGTGTCCGCTTTCATTGAAGGAGAAGCTGGCAAACTCTTTGAGGTCGGACAACATTGGCGGACAACAGCGTAAGGCGAATGACTAGCCATCAAAAGACGATATTTTATGGCGAAAGTGGTCTGGGGAATTTCATAGGGGATGTTCGAAGCTGTTTGATCTGGGGTAGGAGGTCACGCACACCGGCAGCTCACTCGATGGGCTTCGTAGATCTAAAGGACCTGTTCAAGCGGGAAAGTTCCTGGCGGCCGGAAGGATAGCAATCCTCCTCAGAGAGAGAGAGAAAGAAGGAGGGGGGGGGGGGGGGGGGGGGGGG
>NW_015622795.1:0-1234 GCF_000835495.1 Cladophialophora immunda | reverse complement strand
CCATACTAAAGCTATGAAAAGCTAATACTGCACTAAAAGTTAATGCTAATAATGATAAGCTTGTATTTAAAGGTCAAGGACTTGGAGATACTAAGTGATAAGGATGAGATTGAAAATTACTACGAACTAAATAATTCAAATATCTTACATTTAATATATTAATTGTATTAACTTATTGAAAAGGTTATTATAGATAGTAAATTACATAAATTTAATATTTCATTAGGCATAAATATAAAGCTTATAATACCTAAATTTATTATACTTAATGTTATAGAATAAATATTAGATAATGAAATATCTATATACATATAAGTTTTCTCATATTGTGATTTATCAAAATATATAGTTTTTATTACAGTTAGATAATATACAGCTCCTATAACACTAGTTAAAACTCCAACTAAAACTAAAATAATTTTATTATTATCTAATGCTGTAGTTAAAACCATCTGTTTTCCAAAAAATCCTACTAATGGAGGTAATCCTATAAATGAAAACATAGTAATTACTAGACATAAAGCTAAAATAGGATTAATAGAAAAATAACCTTTTAATTGACTAATTAATTGTATAGGGCTATTATTTTTTTCTTGTAAATTATTATATTCAGATATATTTGTATAATATAAGTATAAACTAAATCCTATAGCTATTAATATTATAAAAACATTTACATTTGTTACAATATACTGAATTATATAAAAAATATATGCTTGATATGAATCTATATTATGTACTATTAATGCTAATAGTATAAACCCTAAATGTGATATAGTACTATAAGCTAATAGTCTTTTTATTCTTGTTTGTGTTAAACCTAAGATTGTCCCAATTATTAAAGATAAAAAACAACTTATGGATAAACTTGTTGTTCATGAATAATATTGTATAGTAGATTGTAATAAACAACTAGTATATTGTACTAATTCTAATAATAGTACTAATATAGCTAATTTTCCAAATATAACTATAAAAGTTGTTACTATAGTTGGAACACCATCATATACATCTGGAGATCATCAATGAAATGGTGCAGCACCTATTTTAAATAAAAGTCCTACTGATATTAATAATAAACTATAAAAAATATAGCTATGCATATATCAAGTCGAATAGTCAGTATATTTTTCTGAATCTGAAATTATGGAATATATTCCATCAAGATTTGTTAATCCAGAATTAGCATATATTAACCCTATACCTAATAATATAAAACAAGAAGCTAGACCTC
>NW_015622794.1:0-1236 GCF_000835495.1 Cladophialophora immunda | reverse complement strand
GCATTCATGTCTCTGGCATTCATGTCTCTGGCATTCATGTCTCTGGCATTCATGTCTCCGGCAGCCCCTGGCTTCGGCAGCCATGAACAAATCGACGACTTTTAAAGCCCCTCGACCGTTTCTCACCAATGGCCCTGCACCCTGCCGTAGACTTCTCCGTGTCCGGGGGAGGTTGGGCGACACCGGGCGAGGTCGTATGTACTCCGTAAAGGCGCCCGGAAACTGGACGAAAGTCACGTGCCCCTGTCGTGACTTCGTCGTCAGTCACCTCCCGCCGCAAAGTTGACGATTCTTGATTATCTGGCGCCTGCGCTCCGATTTCTGCTACCTGGGCTTTTCTCGGTCTATCGTTCTTCCCACCGTGTGCGCCAGCATTCACCAACGCCCTCCTCATTCATCGTGCTGTTGGGAAGTGAAGATCGAGTAATCAGAGCACCATTCCGTGGGATCTCCTGCCGCAGCACCTCGCGTACTGTACCAGCGAGCATCCGGTGATGCCGGAGAATTTTTGACGTTAGCCCCCCCGGGCAACTAGATCCCTCGCCGCGGCCGTCTTTTGACGGCTCCTCTTCAAGCTGCCCTCAACGCCGAAGGTTGTTTGGGGCCTTCTCTCAGGGTTGATCGTCTTCTCGCCTAGCATCTTCAGATATTCTGGAGGTGTTTTACTGCCCGCGGGGAGACTGCTGCCGCTGATATACGAGATAGGCATGGACGAGGGCCGTCGATCGAACCGAGTTGTCATTTGTCGTGCTTTCTAGGATCCGGGACAGGCTGTTCCCTTGAATCCCCGATTGAGGCGGAGACCCCGATCCGCTGCCCGTTTCCTCGTGATCGATATCGCTCTGGCGACTGATTTTCTGCTCCATTTCTGAAGGCGGACAAAGTTGGTCTTTGGAAATGCTCCCATTCCTCTCTGGCAGTTCGGCGTAAAGCGTGCCCAACTCCTCTTCAGTTCGCCTCAGTTCTGCCAACACTTCCTTGTGCCTCGTCTCTAGTTCTTCCATGACATCCGGCTGCGCGTTCGCTTCGGACGACGCCATCCACTCCGCGTGCAGGTTGACCAGTATATCCCGCAGCGCATCCGCGTCGCCCTTCTTAGAGAGATAACGTCGGGCCTCCGAGGTCTGGTCGAGTCGAATGTCGTCCGCAGAAAGGATTGAATCCTCTGTAGAACTTTCACGGGATTGCACAACGACTCCTTGGTCATTCAGAACTTGGAACGAAGTCTCCGCTGTT
>NW_015622793.1:0-1241 GCF_000835495.1 Cladophialophora immunda | reverse complement strand
AAAAAAAAATTTAGTAATACACCCTTGTTTCTAGACGTGAAGAAATGAGCTACGTCAATACCCGTTATGGGTTGAAAAGCTCTGGCTGAATTTTATCATTCACTTTCTGTTGCCATGAACAAAACTTTTTGGAGCCAAACTCTGGGAAAGTCGACAATTACACAGTATTCCAGATTTCAGGGAATGTTAGTATGATAATGAGAGATCTTTAAGGTTTATCCTACTGTAGTTGAGAGCCTCGATTGTAACAAGCCAATTGGTAATCTAGCGAATGATGGTCATAGAACTGGCCAGCTTATCAAGCCAATGAAGCATCTTGTCATTCGTTGGTGATAGTAGAGATTATTTTCGGTTTCGACCACCTTATGTCCGAAAAAGACTTCTTAACCATGATGTATACTATAAGAAAAGTCAAACAAAAGAAACTTGAAGATCTGATATGAGAAGGGAGGCAAATTTAAAGCTCTGACGTACGGTAAAACATAGGCTTTAGATGACGGCGAGCCCAATTTTGTGAAGCTCGTTGCGCTAGTTGTGGTTCAATAGACTCATTACAAGACTGCAGTACGGTTGATCGCCTTGTATTGAGATTGAGAGGTTGAACAGGTGGAGTTTGTGATGGGTTGAACCCGGGAAGAGGCTTGAGTTCTACCGAACCAGCGGCAAATCGCTAGGAGAACTTGTTGGCAAGAGGGACAGCGTGCGCAAGAAATAGGCACACCCAGAGCAGCATAGATGGGGGGGCAGGAGCGGCGTACTTAGGGGGTGAACTTTCTTAGGTCAAAGCTCTCTTTACGGTAGGATATGTTACAAAAGGAGGAGAAACCCCGTCGTTGATCCCTATCTACCCTCCCTCTCCCAAGATTTGTCCTCCTTCTTACTATCTTGGCTAGCTAGCTTTATAACTCTTTCCGAACCCTGATAGGACTTACTAATAGGGTGGCAAATATAAGGGAGGCAGATAGATAGGCAGGTCAATAGTGTCAGAGCTGCTTCCTGTTTCAGCTAAGTAGGTCAGGTTCTCCAGTCACAGATCGATGATCTGGATATGGGTCACTGGAGAACAGGATAGTGTGATAACCTGACCACCGTTCCAGCCTATTAAAAATACACTAAGGTTACTTACTGACATCGTAAGTATAAATAAGGTCGAAATATATTCAAATAACTCAATTCTCAAATAAAGCTACATTAGCGTCGAGGGAGTTCTATTTGCCCCCCCCCCCCCCCCCCCAATATTC
>NW_015622792.1:0-1246 GCF_000835495.1 Cladophialophora immunda | reverse complement strand
GGGGGGGGGGTTATTTTAGTGTCGACACAGGGCCTTTCCCATGCCGACGGATGATGCTGCAGCCGGGGGAAGTACGCACACACCATTCTGGCGGTCTGCGGCTACCCTTTCCTTTCCGCTCAAAGAGTCAGTCATGTTGATCCTCCCTGGCAAGATATGTGGGCAGTTTCCCAACCTGTATGGACATGTGGAGAGGCCCCCTGTGCCCAGGCCCGAAACCATTCACATCTGGATTTATATGGTTACTGGACGGAGGTTAGCCGTAGTGGCGATGCATATACTGCATGGTTTCAGACTGGCCGGGAATTTTTGTTTGCAAGGGTCTGCGGTGTCTAGTGGGTGATACAAGAGACGGCGAGACGGGTGCTGGTAGAAGCGGGGTGGGTGGGTTGCGCGCCAACGACGCCCACCATCACCGGCTGCTCACTGATCAGTCTGAGAAGGGATGGGGTTGTGGGCTGCTTGTCCTTGGAGGATGTGCCAGGACGCGAGAGTCCCCAGATCGCGCCTTACAATACGAGCAGAGTTTTCCAACAACCCCCGCGATGAGGAAATGATGTGAACCAAGTAAGAGGGACGAGCCCAATCCAGAGGTGGAGCAACCCACCGAACGACAAGTGGCATGCCACCATGACGGCAGCGACCGACATCGCCGTCAACCTTGGCGCGACATGATACCGACCAGCGTGCTCTGTGCTCCATTCCCAACCAACCGATCCACCGGCACGTGTCCTCTGGCTTGGGTTCGCTGAAACGGCGTGTTTTCAAAAGAAACCTTGGTGATTGCGAGGTGATCTCCGGCGAGAATCTGACGAGTCGCAAAACACGCCCCTTGTGGTCTTGGCCTATTGACGCGAGGTCACGTGATATCTCGTCGCACCTTCCCTAGGAGACCCCCATCTCCCGTTTCGGCTAACCTGATCAAGCCGGGGGGGAGTCTATTTGGTGGTTCAAATTCACGTCAATTGCCCTTCGCGAACGTTCTCCCTTTCTGGCATGAAACTTGAAGTATTATTAGATAACTGATCGATGCGATGATGGGTGTGCTCGGCCTTTCCATGTATGTGGATCCATTATGACGATCCGATCCTGACCCGCTACCATTGTTCGGTCAACGCCAGCGAGAGATTGCAAAATAACCACGCCGGTCGCGGCATTCTGTGGGGGTGTCGGGCGATACCTACCGCGAGCTTCACTTATCCTCCCCGTCTCGACATCACCGCCTGAAGCGTGGTAGGGGGGGGGG
>NW_015622791.1:0-1248 GCF_000835495.1 Cladophialophora immunda | reverse complement strand
TTGGAACTGCCAAGCCACACAGCACCACGGACTGAACGGTGTCTCTGGCTGGGAGCTAGACTGGCATCGGTAAGTCCGGGGACTCTGACTCCTTCTCTTCTGCCGCTGACACTTTGCAGTTGAATCGCTACATAACGTATGACCGCTCCACAAAGCAATTCGGCTGCACCAGCTTTACCTTATCGCTCTCGGAGAATGGATCGATGCATACATTGCACATTCAGACGCCCACCGCCGCTGAAAGTGACCTGTAAACGACTGGGGCCTCCAAGTCGTGAGGTGGGTAGATTCTCTACTGTAATCGGGGTGGCACGCGGGCGGTGGGCTCGGAAACCGCACCTGGGATGAACAATAGTCTAGGCGGTTATTCGAGGTTAGCCTGGCTTTTGACCCCGACCTTGGCCAGGTGTGGAACGATCTCCACGCTTGGTGGAGTCTGATGCCACCTGGTGTCTATATTTTTCGTCTGATATATAGATAGTCTATGTCTTGATGGTCCTTTGCAAGTGTTGGAGAGCTCGAGCATCGTACAGTCTCTCACTGTTCTTTTCTAACTACCACGAGCGCCTCACGGTTGTTCACGGATCTACTTCGACGTTCGGGAGACGTATCACGAAACGCCTGGCCCCTTACGGAATTCGGTGACAGGTGATTAGTAGAAGATAACGCCCGCCTATCGAATTTAGGGATTGTGAACTACCTGGTACTTAATGGTATCAGTCGTGAAAGCTATATCTTCCGGAAACAACAGACGGGGGATGGAATTTACGGGAGCGTTTCCGGATTGCAGACCGTCACCCCACGAAGTGCAAGTATAATAATCCGGGAAGATCAACAGGTCCCACCGCTCGACTTGCGAGTTGGCCTTCACGATTTCGCGATGTCACGCCCCCGGGCTGCTCCGCGCGCACCCTTCCTTTGATGGCCTTAGTAGAGCGAAGGAGATGGGTAATTATACGGGGCGAACCTACCGATAAGGCTGGGACTGCGGCTCCAAAAAAGGAAGACGAGACAGTAAACCGATACAAATAGCGAATCAATGACGCGGTTCTGAAGCGAAAGCTACCTTGAACAAAACACCCTCCTTTAGATCTTTTTAGGCACTGCCAGCCCTCACAGGAGGTAAACTTTGGTGCGAGACAGTTGTTGGGCGCTGAGAGTCGAGATGCTAGTGGATCAACTCTTGACATTCCCTCGTACCTAGGTCCACGGAAGATGGGAATCCTACAAGGGAAGAGAGAGAGAGAG
>NW_015622790.1:0-1255 GCF_000835495.1 Cladophialophora immunda | reverse complement strand
GCTGGCTCTCCTTGAAGTTCGATCCCAGCAAGGATCAGCGTGTAAAGCTCGTCAGACTCTATTATGAACTGGCTCTGGCCCCTGGGATCGATCCCGGTGTGGGCGAACACTTCGCTAGCATGTTCATGCTACTTACCAAGTCTGTTGTCTCCCAAGCCACGCCTCCGAAGGACTCTCGTCACTGACATCTCTGCAGACGAAAACACTACTTGCGACCTTCCCTTGACCTAACCCTCGACTGGCGACCGCTCTTCCGAGAGATCAAAGTATTCGTGCTGCCAAGGGAGTCGGGCTTGATGCAGACAACAAACCTCAAGAGGAATATCGAGACACTCATTGGGATCGGTTCCTTCGCCCAACTATATTTTGACCCAGAGGACATCCCTGCTATGCTAGAGGAAATCCTCCCTCACTTCACCATGTCCTCGACCGAGGGCGCCTTTGTGGTGATTGGACTGCTCAATATGCTGCTGCCAACAGGACCTCCACCGCCAAGTCGTTCGGATTTGAATCCCCAACATTTTCTTCCAACCTTCTTCCACCTCTGGTCCCTGGTAAACCGCTCCCGAACCGTCGATGTCGCCCTTGTCGATCTTCTCTCTCGCCTGGCCCGGGATTCACTGCCTAGTAAACAGGTCGGATTCTCCGAGTTCGGGATATTCACCGCGGAGCAGTCCACATTGATTACAACCGCAGTTTTGAGGTTGCTAGAGATCCCTGTCGGGCAATCCACCTCGCCTTACAGCGCTCTGGTGGACATAACAGCCGACACGGTGTTTCTACTGGGTCTTGATCCGCACGAAACCCCCGTTTCACGCCACATCGCTCTGTGGTTTGTGATGTCGTTATCACCAGCCTGTTTGGGAAAAAAGACCTCGGTTCTTTCACTCCTCGAGACACTGATCCAGGCAATTGAGACTTTCTTCCACCCGTCAAACTCCGGCGATTGGACTCACACCCTGGCTCAACTTGTGTTCCATCTGGCAGATTTCTTTGTCATGCGGTGGAACACGGAACGCAATGGGGAAGTGGAAGTCTCAGAAGAGCGAAAGCTAAATGAACCACTGCGAAAACGATTTGTCCTCTGCCTACGAGAAGTCATTTTCATGGGCATCTATGCCAAAAGCGGAACAGCCATGAGCTATTCATTGTCCACGCTGCAAGCTCTAGCATTTTTGGAGCCAAACTTAATCCTTCCCGGTGCTCTCCAACGTATTTATCCCTCAATGCAAGGACTTGTTGAGGTACACCGAAC
>NW_015622789.1:0-1277 GCF_000835495.1 Cladophialophora immunda | reverse complement strand
GGGGGGGGGGTATGCTTGGCTTTTTGGTACAAGCCCAATCAATCCATAGCTTGGCACATCAAATTAGGATAAGCGTGTACGCCTTTTCTCCGCCTTGTTGTTTCCATCGGTGCGCTGATTGAGGACTGCGCGGAGTTTAGGGTCAAGACGATCTTCATCGGAGTGATACTTCCGTACATGTCGCTGCAGGTTGTCGGGCCGAGGATACCGATGTGACTGTTTCGGACAGAAAGGGCACATATACCCAGGAGACGTATGAACTAAGCCATGTCTGTGGGGAATGGAAACAATCAGTAATCAACTAAGAAGTCTTGCTTTTGGTACAGATCGTCTCACCTAATCATCTCATTCTTCCTCTTAAAGCCCAGGCCACCATACCCCCGCGGACAACCTTGGACAGCACAGAAATGAGTTCGCTCGTTAGAATGAACATTCACATGGCTGTTCAACAAGTATTGGGTCTGAAATGGTGCGACATTACATCCATCGTGCGTGCACTTGAAAGGACCTAGCGTAGAGCGAGCTGCTGAAGCGGGGTCACGGGCTGGCTTGGGCTGGGGCTGCTGGGCTTCGAGCTTAGGTCGAGGTTTAGGCTCAGGGGGAGACTGAGGCTGAGGCTGCGATCGAGCTGCGCGTTTGGGCTGAAGTTTGGGCGGTTGAAGCTGAAGTTTGGGCGGTTGAAGTCGAAGTTTTAATGAGGAGTTTGAACGTGCTTTGGGCTGATATTGAGTTATGAATCGAACTTCGCCTTTAGGTAGGAGGTTGGTTTCCATGGTTGGGACATGATGCATCCTGCGGCCCTCCTCTTGCTCCTCCTGATCGTGCTCAGGTAGTGTGGTTAACGAAGAGGGACCAGAGGCTGCCGGAGATGGCGTGATGATGGACGAGGCTGGAGCCGAGACAGAGACAGAAGTCGAGGAAGGATAACCTGAAAGTGTTGACGCATTGGAATTCCCCGTCGTCGTCCGCCAGTTGTGGTGAGAGGGGGGGCCCGGAGGAGACATGGTGGGATATGCTGTGTACGACGCCGGAGACGCATAAGAGGCAAACGGCCGACCCATGCTCGGAGACAGGCACGCAAATGCCCTCAGGCCAGGGTCAGGTAGGTCTCCAATGGCGATCTTCAAAGACGGGAGCGTCATCCTATAGTCTGGTGGACCTGCAGGCGAGGAACGTGGTGGCGACCTCTGTTGCATGGCTGGCAAGGTGAAATCTGGATGTGCATCACGGGGAGATATCGCAAACTTTCCCAGAATGGGTGACTTGAGGATTGAGTC
>NW_015622788.1:0-1298 GCF_000835495.1 Cladophialophora immunda | reverse complement strand
GGGGGCCAGGGGCTGCTCTACAAGAACAAAAAATCGCCTGATTTTACAAGGCAAATCCAATTATACAATATGGCTCCCGGCTTGCGAGATGGAACTTCGAACACAGGAATGCTATGCGGCAATTTCTAAGCCCGTGGCAAGAGATCCTGACACCTTTAACGAGGAGGAACAAATGGCATTGACAGGCAACTTCCTTGCCAAACCAAAGCTAGACCAGCGGATGGGCTTGAGCTCGAAAACCTCGTTGTCAATCGAGAACAGTGGCCTGCTATAGAAGCTGCGAAGTTTGAGAAATGGGAGGTGATCAACAGCAAGGCATAAGGCGTGATTTATGGCTTGGTTGCCAGTCACGTTAAACATTTGATCGTTCATGAGAAGACAGCGAAGGATATCTTGAGGGTTCTCAAACAGGCTTATGAACAGCAAGGTCTTGCGGCGATCTACCGACAGACAATTCTCCTCAGCACTTACAGCATTGAGCATGTTTAATACCCTTGAGGAGTATGTGAACAAATGGCGCGCGAATCGATCGAGTTTTGAAGCGCTGTCGGCGACGACTTTTGGGGTGTCAGTTTTCCTGAATGGATTAGGTCAGGATTAAGAATTGGTGGTCGAGCAGATTCTTGATCATCAAGTTGATACAGTGGCCTTTGATGACGCGCGTTCAGAAGGTCTTCCAGCATGACATGAGGAAGACTCCTCAGTCCTCTAGCAAATGGTCAATCCAATCAGGCAAATGCTTTCAAAACACAGGACCAGGCTAAGGCCAAAACTAGCAACAAACGGGGCAGGAATTCGAACAACAACAATGGTCAAAATAAGAACAAGGACTCAGACAAATGGGCCTGTCGAACACACAAAACAAATGACCATAAATGGAAGAATTGCAGGTCGAATCCTGATCGCGTTGACGACGATCAACCATGCAACTCAAAGCCCAGGAAGGACAAGGGCAAGGATAACGCAAATGCCAATGCCTCTGTCGCCGATCAATTGACACCTGAAATGCTCGATCATCTCAGGAGTGCTGCGAGTTCCAGAGACCCTAGCGGAGATGGGGGGGGGGGGGGGGGGGGGGGTGTCTGCCAATCGGCGCTTATGTTCACTCGATTACCTCGTCTGAGATCGCAGTCTGTGGAGCCAAAGAAAAGGGTTTCCTGATCGACAATGGTACCTCACACCACATGACCTATTCCAGGACGAATTTCATCAACTTTCGCAAAGGATCAATGACGGCTAGGTTGGCAGATCACAGCGAGATTGAGGCTGAGGGCTGTGGCGACGTGATCATCGATTGC
>NW_015622787.1:0-1306 GCF_000835495.1 Cladophialophora immunda | reverse complement strand
TTTTTTTTTGACGGATTGGAGGTCAGGCAAGCGAAAGCCCCCACAAACCCCCTCCCGCACCAAAATTTCCTACAAGTAGTTATTGAAATGTTTCACCTATCGGGGAGCTAGCCATAGTCGTTCCCTGTGCGGCCTACATCATGGGGTTTGGCCTCCGTGAAGGGGTAGGGGCGAGGTGTCAGGCCTTGAGACCTCATAGGTGACGTGGCAGCTCGCCGTCTCGTCCGAGCATCCAGTTTGAGCACTGCCGCTGGCGCCCAAGGGTCCCAGAGGCAATATCCCACGGCTTAACTTCATAATGTGGCTTCGCTTCCAAGGCAACCACGGGGCAGTACAGAGCAAGCCCATGCAAGGTGTTGCTTGACGAACGTAGGAGGACTCTCGAGAAAGAAAAAGGGAGGCATGGATCAGTCAGATATCCCGGACTCCAGAACGCGACCGCTTCGTGCGTCCCGTAGCGGAAGGAGATCTCTTGGCTCATCAGCTCCCCGGCTTCGGTGCAAGGCCCCTAACAGGGGTGGGCCTCATCTTCTCATTGCGCGAAGCGACCCTTGTGGCGTTCCTTGGTTCAGCCGGGTGCCTGGCAGGGACATTTTCTTGCAGGCGCCCAGTTGACACCCGGACGAGGATGCAAGGTAGACGAACTGACGCGTGGGTTTGGCAGAGGGCCCACTGTGTCTCTCGGAGAGGAGGATGGCTGTCCGGCCCGTTGGCGCTTCCTTACTATCATACAGCCACGTTAGCCCAAATGACTCTTCTCCTATCTTGACTCTCTCGCCTACGCTATCCGATGGCCGTTCGCCCGTTTTGCATTAAGTTGGTGCTTTCCCGTAGTAGCGTGAACGCCACTTGGATTGGTCTCATTCGGCGGCCGGAGATACGAGGCGCATCACAGTAAAGCTAGTACCTTCAAGCCGGCGGCCCGTCGGAAGGCTGCTGCACTCCGTGTCAACCCCTTACCGAGCAGCGTCCCAAGCTCCTCTACTCCAGGAAGTCACGACTCGAGAAATCATGTGGGGATGTTCACGTAAATTCGGACGCCGTACTGATTTGAAAACACCAGGGTAGAGGTCCCATCCACCGCTAGACGCCCGGGTGGGGACAGCGATAGAGGTAGTGGAGCCGAAGGCATCCACGTCATTGAGGTGATAGATTAATAATATCAGAACCGGTGAATAAGGAGGCTTCTTAAGTAGCGTGCTGCATTTTGGGTAGAGCACTAATTTGCCTATGTATCACAGAAGATCCCCTCAACTTTAATGTGTGGGCGTCACTTCCTCACTATAGCTTTATAATATTTTTTTTT
>NW_015622786.1:0-1309 GCF_000835495.1 Cladophialophora immunda | reverse complement strand
GTGAACAGCGGGGGTGGACAACGCACGTCGACTTGCAGGCACCTATGTACATACAGATGGCACACTGTTGCTCACGCGCTGTGACCGCCGGCTAGCATTCTATCGTTTCATTCCAGGGCCTTCTAGAATTTCCCCCAGATCATACGAAAGCCTTGGGTACTCAGACCGGCCTCCTGTCTTGGACACACCGGCGAATCTTTGGCAAAGCCTCATTCCAAGGACAGACGCCAGAGCTTGCGCACGTATCCCACGAGAGATTCTAATCAAGCCAGGAATCTTCGCTTTATGCGGCCTATTGGGGGAACCTATTTCTAGAGGTGAACCGAGTAGACTACTGGGTGCTACTAACTGATCTTGACCGCTATATCGTCACAATTACTCGCTCGATGGTCGATCGGATCAGTGCTGCATGATGTAGTGTAGGAGCTAGAATAAGGAGCTGGTGAATCCAGCCACTCGTGATCTTGGAGGAAACAGAGACGAGGCGGTGAAATACGGCGGTGAGTGTGCATAGATTGGCTGGCGAAACTAAAATATACACCTATTAATGTCGTGTCCGTGCCCGACGAGGAGGAGGTTTTAGGCGTGATTACGTGCCAGTGCCCGATCGCGAAGGCTCTACTTATGCGCCTGGGCTCCGGACGGTTAAGTCCGGCCACTAACACACTAAACGAGCCGGGGGGATTCCCAACTATAGTAATGTGAATGAACCCTGGAAGGGGTTCTCGCCAGTATCTGCCCCCCCATCAGACACCAGCTTCCGGAACGAATACCAATCAGAATCAACCTTCACAGATACTACGGCGGGCGGAGGCCCCTAGCGAGCGCCTAACCCTTGAGTGTGCGCCGGGCGAACACGCTACGAGCAGGGTTGAACAAAGGCTTTCGCACTGGGGACCCCGCTGGCTATTTTGTTCTTGATGTGTTACTTATGCACGATCTCGCCAACGTCATTTACGCCTCATTAGCGGTGACGTGTCAAAGGCTCAAAGGTGGGTGTGCGAACCCTTGTTTATGCGCCCACCTACAATACCTTTTTCCGTTCACCGGTTTGTGAAACGGAGCCGGTAGCCCCTACGATCTGCTATCCTAGTATCTGCAAATAGCCAATTTGGGCGACTGGATTGGTGGACTGAACCTATCGCCAAGACGTCGACAATGACAACTGTCAGAAACGTGCCTACCGCATCTCGCCCCACAATCGTAGCGTAATATCAGGCTCCCTCATAGTGAAAGAGGCAGGGTTGTAAGCATCCTGGCTCTGGCTCTGAGAGGAGCTGGCCCTCGGGCTGTGCTGAACGACCGTTGG
>NW_015622785.1:0-1349 GCF_000835495.1 Cladophialophora immunda | reverse complement strand
GCTAGGTTGGCAGATCACAGCGAGATTGAGGCTGAGGGCTGTGGCGACGTGATCATCGATTGCGACCTTGATGGCGTCACAGTGCCTATTCGATTCGATAACGTCTGGTACTTCCCTGATCTGCGTGTTAATCTCTTGAGTATCCACGCGCTCAAGGAACAGGACATGGTCGCCGTCCTTGAATGCGTTCCTGGTCTTGCCAACACAGGTCTTTACAAGGGCAAACAAGAGACTTGCAAGTGTGCTAAAGAAGGGTCGATGTTACCTGCTGGGCACGAAGGACAACGTCTCGCCCCTTGTTGAGATTCATCGCGAGGACTCAATTACAGCGCTCTCTGTTCGAGGTGGTGAAACGGCTAGGTTGTGGCACAGACGGAGGGGCCACCTATCGCCTGACTTTCTCAACCGACTCAAGAAGGTAGTCGACGGCGTCGATTTCACAGATTCGTTTGGCAAACCCTGCGAGGACTGTATTCTCGCCCACCAACCTCGTGCTCCGCGCAAGGGCACAACTAGCGACCTGTCAACTAGGCCAAACCAGTTGATTCACACCGATCCCGCTGGGCCGATTACTCCTGCTTCGATCAACGGTAGCAAGTACGTGATGACGACCACAGACGTCTATTCCAGACGAGTAGTCCTTTACTTCCTCAAGAACAAGTCTGAGGCGTCACACGGGATGAAGCATTACGTCGATCTCGCCACGAACACAGGGATGCCTGTGGCGTTCGTTCGTGTTGACAACGGTGGCGAATATGAGGGTTCCACGTTGCTCAGTTATCTCAGCGAAGCTGGGATCTATCAAGAGGCAACGGTTCCTTACAGTCCTGAGTCTAATGGCGTTGCGGAACGTCTCAATTGAACGCTTATGAGTAAGATGAGGTCTATGCGGAAGGACTCCAGAGATCTTGTGGGAGAACCTGTTGCACACTGCCGCCTATTTGCATAATGGCAGTCCCAATAGATCCATTGGTTGGATAACGCCTTTCGAACGATTCAATGGTAATCGACCTGATTTGAGTCATTTACGAAAGGGCATCACGTGGATCCGTCTCGGCACATATAATCAGCGTATCCTCGACCTTTGCGGGCGCAAGCGCAATCAATTTCGAGGCTGCTAATGAGACAACGGCTGCAAACTTAGAAGGTTGAAGTCGAGCCAATGGACACACTTCACTTTCACTGGCTTGAACTTGGGCTGGCACCAGCGGAGGTCCAGGTGGTGTCCTGTTGCCATATTTTCTACTGCTTTGATGCGTCGAGCGCAGGCGGATTTGGGCAGGCTACTAGCCCACGGCCTCGATCCACCCTTCCTTTATCCCCTTCACTCCTCCCCCCAACCCCCCCCC
>NW_015622784.1:0-1379 GCF_000835495.1 Cladophialophora immunda | reverse complement strand
TTTCTCCACGTGGACAACCGGCTAAGAACTGTGAGATGACCGCCAAAGCTAGCTTGCTGCTTGAGGTCAAAAAGATTCTCAGACCAGGTTACATACTCCGTCCCTCGAAGAAAGCGAGCCAACATTTCAATGAGATCGTCTGGAGGTTTCGATACAGCTGTAACGTGCTCCTGGAAGCATAGTGCAGCGTACCTATACACCGATGAATCTGCGGTGGACGGCTGTCCGTCAGCGCCTTCGATGGTAATCCCCAATACGTGCCTTTTCAGCAAGTCCACAGCTGCTTGTGGGTTCCGATACTGGTCTTGACAGAGCACAGCTAGGCACTTCCGGGCAAGAAACAGATCCGACTGATCCGCCGTCAGATGTTGCTGCAGCAAAAAAAGATTGGCTGACTCATGAATGAATAGGATATGGTCGGAGGCTGATTTCTGGATAAAAGGGTGACATAGCTGCACAATCTCGGCAGCGGGCTCAAAGTCGACGCTCTCATAGTTGATGGTGCAAGTCAAATCGTCAACCGCCATGAAAAGCGAAATGGCCTCCGCTTTCTGATGTTGTTTAAACGCGAGGATAAGGCGGAGAATGTTGTCACGACGTTCCCGAGCTCTGGTGCTCATCTGATCTTTCCTTTCTGTGAACAGTCGCTCGTATTCGGCCTGGATCTTGCTGGCAAAGGACGACATTTTAGCTTTCAAGGTAGCGGTATTCGGCGAAGTTTTCAGATCCTCTAAATAAGGCGGTAAGCGAATGCGACAGGCGTAGCCTCCCCAGCGACTCCAGCCATTTTGAGAGAGTCTGGGCCCGGCAGAAAACAGTAGCTAATTAACAAGCCAAGTGCGTGAAGGGGTGTAAGGCCCAAATAGCTGCTTACCTGGAAGCTGATGCGTGTTCTCCTTAATCGGCTTCAACAACACCAATGAGTCCGTGGCCATTAAAACATTGCAAGATCATTTGGAGGTAGGCCAAAGATGGGCGTACGACGGTAATACTGGTGCTGCGCGGTACCTTCATGTGTTTGTGCTGTGGACTGCGTATCAGTGTTTTTTGTTTTGTTTTTTGTTTTTTTGCACACAATCAATGTGTCTAACCTTCAATGGCCGCCGTTCGCAGCTCTTTTCCGGATTGTCCGTTGCCCTAGCAACTTTTTGGAAAGCTTTTTCGAACAGATCAGCGAAGTCCACCACACGCTATCCACGAGTACTGGATCTATTTCGGTGTGCTCGTAAGGCCGCGATTATGGTAATGATGCTGGTGAGTAGGGCCTGAGGAGAGGATTGAGCGTGCCGTCGAGCGGAAAGGAGATCAGCTCCACGCCGGCATCGTCCGAGCTGGCTGAAGATGGTCGTTAAAGAGTCACTAATGTTCTGGGGGGGGGG
>NW_015622783.1:0-1390 GCF_000835495.1 Cladophialophora immunda | reverse complement strand
GTCAAAGCCTTCCCACGGCTTCTTATGTGAATCACATCGCCCTCGAGCCGTCGTTCATCCAGCCAAGCACCAATATCTCCGTTTCCTTCAAGTGACGCAAGATTGAGACCATCACAGAGTTCCTGTAGTCTATTGGCTTGCTCGCGACAACTTGGTGATGGGTTGTCCCCGCACATGAACACTCGCACTTCAGTGCCCTCCTCGAATGAGAGCCCCGCCGACACGAGTCCGTTAAGGAAGGAGGTATTTTCGACCTTGAGATTGATTTCATGGCGTTTTTGGGAGGCGCCGGCCCAGCCATTGTCGGAAAAGGCCGCAGGTGGCTAAGACTCCCTTGACCCATTCCCCTGTTGGACAATTCTCTTTCCATACTTCCTAGACCTCCGAAAGCTGACCTTTTTAGCCATGATGGCGATATAGACCGACGAGATGCACAACCGCGACGGCAATTTGGTGGAGGATGGCTTGCATACCAACGGGTATCTCGCCAGTGTGAGGAGTGTGAGAGCACGTATCTCATAATGGGCGACGGTAGCGCACTAGGAGTCTTCCTTTCGATGCTTCCTATATTCATACGAAGCTGCGCCGCCTCTGTCCCAGGGCTAGCCGGGCTAAAGTAGCAACAGAGACCATAGTTCAGCTTCATCTTGGTTGCGACGGGGCGCCGGTGTTTGTCGACGAGTGCCGACAGGCCGGAAAGGGTTTCTTCGTCGAGAGGTTATCCTGAGACGGTGCCAGCGCAGCAAAACGTTAGCAAGGTAAAGGCAACCTTGCTACCACCGAAATCATTTTGATCGCGCTCCAGGCTGTCACGCGGTCAGCTTGAGCAAGTGGGCAGGACGCTTGAGCTGCAGCAGTCAATCGTAAGTTAGCCTATTAGCTAGCATCCGAATGCTAGGCGGCGAGGTATGAAAGGTTGGTGATGCAAAGAGCACTTGCATTTTGCACTGGAGGATCGCTCAGTGCAGCGTCCAACCGTGCAAGATCTCGGTTGCCCTCTGGCACCCGACGTGGGCTTTTGGAAAGCGCAAGCGTTAGGACGGGGCTACCAGATTGACAGGCTGTACGGAGTACACTGGCAGGCAGAGTCTCACTGCTGCGGCCACAGTTCCTCGTGGGACATGTTTTCGTGGTTCTTGTGAAGAATGTGCAGGTTAGAGGTTGCCCACTTGAAGATCTAGAAAAGAAGCCAAGAAATCAGACTCTTTCATAGCGCTTGAATGCGCTATTAAGGAAGAGTTTAAAAGTTGATGGTTAGAGTCTCCGTCCATTGCGACCCAGATGACCCAGCTCGCCAGATCCAAATTTGCAGGGTAACCCTCCACGCTGATAGGGAGCTGCTTTGCGGCCCGAACAGCCCGAGGCGAGGAGACTCCACCCCCCCCCCCCC
>NW_015622782.1:0-1396 GCF_000835495.1 Cladophialophora immunda | reverse complement strand
GATCTAGTACTAGTATAGACTAGTAGTATCCACTAGTCACGTGATAAAGCGCTAGGCCTAATTAGGCCGTACGCCCAAATAGCGATATTCCACACACCCCCTTAAGCTAGATCTTACCTAGCCTTAGGTAGATCTCAGCTTATATTCATCTATCGAACGGATCGATAGGATAACTCGCTAGTCATATCGATAGATATCGATTATAACCCTTCTATCGAACAGATCGATAGGATATCGCTCGTTATGGTATTCCGCCCACAACTCATCTATCGAATAGATCGATAGGATATCTCGCTAGTTATATCGATAGATATCGATCATAACTCTTCTATCGAACAGATCGATAGGTACTCGTTCGTTATAGCTTTATAGCGGTCTCTATAGCGTTTAGAGCCGCTTCTTTTTCATCCTCATCTTTAGGCTTTTGAGGTAGTCGACATTTCCTAGCGATATGGCCTTTCTTTCCACAGTTATAGCACGTAATAGTGCTTTCTTTCTTCGTACTAGTAGTAGTAGCGATTCCTACTAGTTCTCGAGGTTCGTTGACCTTTAATCGTCTTGATTCATCAATTATAGCGTTAAATAGATCGTCTAGATCTATATCTTCGTCCTCGTCGTCTCGGAATTTTGTCGTTATAGCCGCTATAATAGGGCTATATTCGCTCGTAAGGTTATTTAGCGTATAGGCCGCTATAATAGCCTTCGGAATAGGCTTTTTTCGTAAGGCTAACTCGTCCGTAAGGCCTCGAATTCTTGATAAGTAGGTTTCAATCGACCCATTTCTTAATAGAGAGGTATTAAATAGCTCTCTAGCTATTAGGAATTCCGTAGAAAAGCCTTTAGGTGCGTATAGAGTCTCTAGTCGTTTAAAGAGACCTTCAGCGTCATTATCGGAGATAGTAGCGGTTTGAATAAGCGCCGAATCGCCTATATTTAGTCGTATAATCGCTGTAGCTCTTTCGGAATCGTTTTGCCTTTTCTTATTATATTCCTCGATATCGTCCTTAGGTGTTCCTTTAGGAAATTCTTTCCTAGGCTTAACTGTATAGCCTAGTTCGTCCTTAGACAGGAGCGCTAGTATTCGAATTCTCTAAATATTCCAATCGTGAGCACCCTGAAGAGGGTTAATCTTCGTAATAATAGCCATCGAGGTTCGTTTATCGATCGGTTTATTCTCGTACGGGCCTATATAGTCGATATATATAGAGGCTTCGGAAGTCTTTCGATACTATACCTAATAGGTAATGGTATCGTTAAGAGCCCTAATCGTTCTAGGTTCTCAATAGTACTAGGCGATAGTACTAGTCGATAATAGTAGTGGCGAAGATTAATCGTAATAGTAGTATAGAGCGCTAGTCCGGGCTCATAACCTGTTAGAAGGTCTGAGTGTACGGTC
>NW_015622781.1:0-1413 GCF_000835495.1 Cladophialophora immunda | reverse complement strand
TTCAGGGCACATTTTATGAGGAGCGAGATCTCCTTCCTTTTGCTGCGTGTGTGGAACAGTTGACGTTTTTGAACTTGCGTGACGGGCCTTACGTTGAGCTTCAACGGATACGGCAAATTGCCCATCTCGAATGTGACCCGGAATGGGCGCACCGTGTTGCGAACCGCCTTGAACCACATTCCCCGGCGATGTAGATAGGAAGCGATGCATCAGAGGCTGAGAATTAAGACCATAAGGCGAACCTGTACGTAAAGCGTATGACCGGAGGAACCCGATTATTTCGTGAAACAAGATGGCTACAGAGGAAGCCATTTAAGAGACTCGTTTTATGCTGTCCACGTGGACATGGTGCGATGTTCTCAACATTCTAACATATAGTGGTTCCTGGTGACAGTGGACACCCTGAGCATGCCAACTCGATGAACCTTCTATTCCAGAATTGTCCGTGGCTAATCGTGAAGATCTTGTTCGTAAACACATAGGGGAATAGGGTGAGCGTTCGACCTTGATAATTTTAACCAGGTATGTTTGGCTGGTCCCCGCCAGGGTGACCTTCACTTTTTCATGTCCCTCACGTCTCGTTAAGGTATTTTTGTATGCGTTTCTTATCCTCTGCAAACCCAACCGTCATTCACCACTATGGGATAGCTCCATATCCTTGCGATCGCCATCATCCCCCTTTCCTTCCTTCGAGCCACGCGTTCTGCTTCGGAACGTTCCTCATCCCCACCTAGTGACGCCTGCTTCTACGAAATGTTTCGATGTTCCCACGTCGACAGAACTCCCAAGCAATGCCGGGCGGCAGCTCTGCCACCAGAAAGGGACCGGTGTCCTGGGTTTCATACATCCAGTCCAGGAATAGTCTTCGCTCTAGTGCCACTTGGGAAGCTCTTTGGAAGTCAGCCTTTATTGAAGGATCCCGGACGGTTGACTTCAAGAACTCGGCGTAGTGTTGCAACTCATCGTCGGAATAGCTGCAATCTTGGCAGAACTCCTCACCACCCAGTTCTGACGGTTGGTGAGAATGGCGCGGTAGCGTGTCCGTCGTGCCGGTGCGAGACCATACGTCCCGATTTTGTAAGGCGGCGTCCACCGACGTCGTCGAAGATATCAAGGAGCCGGCGATGCCACCGAGCGGGGCAGCAGTCCGTGTGGTCTTGCTCGCCCCAATTTGAGCCAGTGTCGAACCGGTGGCGCTCCCAGAGGCCTCGATTTCTTGATTCGAGGACCTAGTAGTATCGACAGCCGCACCTGTTCGCGTTAACCAAGGGAAGAGAACCGCCGTCGTCTACAGCTTTGGAGGCTCACCATGACGGTCTCCCTGAGGGGGTGACGGAGCCGCCAGATCGAGAACGGCAGCCATGGAACCGTTCGGGAGCATCTGTCGGCCTTTCGTCTCTTTTCTTTTTTTTT
>NW_015622780.1:0-1424 GCF_000835495.1 Cladophialophora immunda | reverse complement strand
CCCCCCCCCCCCCTTCTCCCAGAAGCTCAGGTACCTCTACTCTTGAACTTACGCGGGCTGGAGCGTGACGACTGGCGCTATATATCTGTACTGAAGGCCCCGTCCATACTCCTGAACTAGCGGGCGACGCGTAGCTCCCTCTATGTTAATCAGCTTGAGGAAGATGCTCTCATTACGCTCTCCAGAGCTCCTCCAGCAGCGCAGGGGTAGGATAGGGTTCGGTCACACCGACGCAAGTGTGGCGCTCGGACTCAGTATGGAATGCCACGGCTTTGATCAATGAAAAGGAAAGATCCGGCTGAACGCCCTCGACTGGATATAAGCTTCCTTCAACACAGCAAGAGGCAGCTAAGAGCGGGGAGTTGAAATATCATCGTCGGTATAAAAGACCGGATCATTTCTTCCCAAGACTCCGCCTCGTTTCCTGTTGGCGGTAAATAGAAAAGTCGACGCCCTCATATCGAAGGCGACGGCATAAAACCCAAACGCGATGCGCTATAGCTACTTTTATGCGATTGTCGGCGCGCCGTTGACACGAACCCGGCTGCAGGTGGGGAGATGAGAATGTATGCAGCTCTGCAGCTTGACTGCGAACTTCCCGCGGCTATACCACTAATCAAGGCTGATCACTTGCACTTGGGACACGGTTCGTACCACAGTTAGGGCAATCTCCATGAGTCAAAGACCTAGAGCCGCGCCATACTCGCGGTCGTTTGCTAGGGGTGTAGCACGAGGCAGCGTAATGATGGAGAACATAAACCTCGTCGAGCAGGGCAGAGGTGCAGGGCAGGCGTTAGCACAGGTTCGTGTTTGCTGTTAGCCTAGATTGGCGTAGGCTGTTGTAAAATGTATTATACCTCTTAATTTGTATTCCATATTTGCTGGTAATCATCATGAAATTCAACCCAGAATGGGGCGTTGGGCGACGGCATTTTCTGCCTCTTAGCAATTCCTGCGAGCGAAAGTTGAGCTCCGAGATGAGTATATCCGTCCACTATCTAAAGGTGACTTATGTTCATTGCGCTTCCAGCTGCTGTTGCTGTCGCCCATTGTTCGTGTTGGTCGGCAAGCTGGCGCTGACTCTAAGAGTGATGTGAATTGAACTCCTTTGGATCACGGCGTCCGACTATCCGAAAAAGTAGCTTTCTGATGAAGCCCAGCCGTCTTCCGACTGGTGGCCGCCTAAGCAGCCTGTGCGTGACTCTTCCGCCAGCACCACCTTGGCGGCTTCGGCCACTATTGCCGTCACCTTGAGTGCTCGAATGGCGAAGGGTCCCTGAGCGTCGCGCGTCGTGGCCCCACATCCTTCTGTTGTGTGCCTCTCCAGCTTCGCGTGTCGTGCCGGGGCTCTCCCGAATCGGTGCTGGGTGATATCGACTGCTTTCGGGAACATAGGTACGGGAAGGGGGACTTGACGCTGGGGA
>NW_015622779.1:0-1443 GCF_000835495.1 Cladophialophora immunda | reverse complement strand
ATTGTCGACGGCATTCATGCCGTGGTTATAGGCATCGATCGCAAGTGGAATAGGCAGCGGTTTGATCCAGTCTTCGCCGAACACTGGGAGCGCAATCCTAGCATTAGTTGAGGCATCTCCTGGCCGCCGTCGATCGCGTATAACAAAGTCGCCAACCTTGTGAAGAGAGAACGCGGTGGTAAGGCCTAGGACGACGTTGTTGTCCTGCCAGGCAAAGCACAGAATGTTCTCCTTGACGATGGCCTTATAGCCTCCGTAAATAAGAGGCTGTTTGAGTTCCTTGAGCGCGATCAGTTTCTCAGGTAGACCCTTTGAGCTTTTGCGTGTTGTGCCCATTACGCCGATGTCAAGAGCTAGGAGAGTCTGCGCAACGTTCAAGTTGAGGAACAGATTGTCCAGGAACACTAGCCATTTTGAGTGAGGATAAGGGTGCCTGAGTCTCTTGAGGAGTATAACTGGTACTTGAAAGGTCTCCGATAGCATAATGGGTGTCCCATTAGCATCGCGCGTAAACGAGATTGGCCTTCTGCGATTACAGCCTTCTGCGCCTTCGACAGGACTGTGTAAAAGCCAGTCGTAATAGTAGCCGCCGACACAGCCTAGGCCCCAGATCTTGAAGCCCTCCTTGATTGGCTTGCCTTTCAGCTTGACTGTATGCTTAGAACGGCCGCAGAACGCGACCATTACCTCGTCGACAGAGACCCAGGAAGAAGGCACAATTGCGGCCTAACAATTGGCACGAACCGTCGAATAGACAGGCTCTAATCTAGCGCGAAAAAGGCCATGTAAATGGTCTGTTTGTGGTAGAATAGTGTTGATGTTAAAGGTCAAAAATCGATGGATTTGTTCCCACCTCTTCTGTGCCATAAACACGCGTAATCGATCCCACTAGGTATCCCTTCTCTTGCCAGTATAGTTTACTAGGTAGAGAAGAATTCCGAGCCAGCAGAATAGCTCTTCTCGCGTTAGGGGTGACCAGGTTCGTCCGTGTTGCAGGCGGGGACCCATCGTATTTGCGGCCTTTGCATTCGTTGCTTCCACGATCGCCAGGACTGAGATCTCGCCGAGAAACTTGATAAATAAAGAGAATGGATCGCTCTCTATCCAATTGATCATAAACGGCGTAAATGCAACCTCAATTGGTGGAGAATATGAGGGTGTTGGTTGGTCCAATATATCTTTAACTTCCGGCGGTGGAGGCTGTTCCGCAGGACGCGTTATAGGTGGATCTGGCGCGGTTTTTTTTGCTCTTTTTGGCTGTATATGTTCCTCAGGTACGAATCTCTCGTCGAAGAATCGTTTTGGCCGTGTTTTCCTAGTAGATCGCCTCAATTCAGACATTGTTGTATGGTAGATCTATCGCATCGCGAAGTAAACAAAGAGGTAAATAGGTGCCAAGCCAGTGCCAAGACAAAAGGCGCCCAACGGACGGAAGGGGAGATA
>NW_015622778.1:0-1469 GCF_000835495.1 Cladophialophora immunda | reverse complement strand
GCACCTAGCACTCTGTATATAGACGATCAGACCTGGCCTGAGGGCAGGCACAGGTAGACAGACCAATCCATGACCTATTCACGATCCTGCCAATCCAACAGGGTGTCTAGTCTAGCATATATTGTGCCCTGGTTGAGTCGGACGGCGCCGGGATTGGACAGCCGCATCATTCATTTCGGAAAGCAAGCAGGCAGAGAACGACATCACAGCGTCGGGCTGAGGGATAGAATGCCAAACTGCGCCCGCCTTTTGTTGACGAAGGATTCGGCTTGCCGCTATGCCCTCGGTGGTTATCGGATTCGACCATCTCGCCCTCAAGGCCGAGCGAACTACTCAGTAATGCTGAAGTATGTATGGGTTTAGGATTGTTGGCAGTCCTAGTAATATAGCCTTCGACCTCTGGGAATGGGAAAGGATGGACGAAGGGACGATCAACAACAAATCCGAGATTAAGTCGTTTGCTCTCGCTTGACCTTCCTAACTATATCGACCCTGCCAGTCGGTGAGCGGTCACGCGACGTTCTCGCCTCTTTTGGGTTCGGTTTCATCTAACTCCTCCTACAGGACAGGATCACCCTCACTACACAGAGAACGCGTCTTAAGAGCAAGTATCCTTGTGTGTAAAAGCTCAACGATTGCAGTATCTGAAGCCGCTGCGATGGGAATCAGAAGGCTCATCGTCACTCGACTTGTTCAATTCGCGATCATCTACTGCGCTCCGACGCGATGTGAAGCGAGATCGGGGGAGGGGTTGAATTCGGCAGGGCTTTGGGAGAGAATGACGGGTTATATGGGGCAACCATGTAGGTATCAGCTGAGGTTTGTATGATCCGAAATCACTTTGACACCTCTAGGCGTGTTCTACCCGATCATCACCTGGGCCATCATTTTCACGTTCACGGCCCTCCTGCTTCTATCACTAGGTTTCGGCTCTATGGGAGTTGTCGCAGGTAGGCAGTCCCTTTCGATGCAGAAAACCTGTTTCGCTAAATGCTGACGTGGGCTAGGCTCAACAGCTGCGGCTTTCCAGTCTTGGATGTACGGAGGCTTCACTCCCGCAGCGGGTGTTTTTGCGACTTTGACGAGTCTGGGCATGCTAGGTTTAGCAAACCCAGTTTTTGCACTGATATCGGCATTCGTTGCCACACTGGGGGCATTGCTAACGTGGGACCTACAAGGATGTACCTTCCGCAGCTGAGCATCAAGGTTATCTTCTCACTGCGAACGCCAAGAATGTGGGTCTGAAGAATCCTGGTGTTTGGTGTCGGAGCGTGCAAGGGGTCCTACACGAAGCTCGCCCATCTGACGTGGTATGCTATGTGACCATCAAGAACGCAAACTGGTAGAGATCATTACAGTTCAGGGAGATGAAACCACGCCGATGAACGAGACTGCAGTTCGGAACCCTTGGCATACGAGAATAGGCCATGCTTTTGAAAAAAAAAAAAAAAAAAAAAAAAAAAAAAAAA
>NW_015622777.1:0-1481 GCF_000835495.1 Cladophialophora immunda | reverse complement strand
CCCCCCCCCCCAGCATCGCTCCCTTCCACTCCTACCAGGTCGTTCACATTGACGAATCCGGGGGCGACATAAGAGACGGGTTGAGGCATTCAACCCAGAAAATTCCCTCTCGGTCACCTTCCACTTGATCGAGCAGTGGAAGTGGTGTCCGTCATATACCTGTTGTGGATCCCAATTCTCCTCTTCCAAAAATGACAATTTGTCTTGAGTTACTGAAGGACGTGGGTTCGACGCTCGGGGAGTTAGATTCTGTCTCCTGCGCGAGACCACCGGTTGGGGAATGGATGAAGGTGACTCGCCCCCGTTCTGGGTTGCGGCAGCACCTGACCACTGTGAATGACCCTGGAAAACGCCCTGAGACGGCCATGGCAAATTGAATACTTCTTCCAACCCAGTAAATTCGGTCATGGCGTCAATCAGGCCCTGATGATAGGGTCGGCACCAGATGATGTTGAAGGAAGTGGAAGGTGTCCGTTCCCTAAGTCTCCTCACCCTCCGCAGGTGGACATCTTCTCACCTTGAAAGCATCTCAGCGGTTGTCACTCTCGCCTGACGGACCTCCATTCTGTCTGCTTCTGGTTTACCGTTGCCCGAGTCAGCAAGCCAGTCCCGGTTCATATCTTCAGATATTCGAAATGGAGCATTTCCAGTCCGTCTTTGAGCATTGGCCGCAGTACCGTGTTATCTTTTGCACAGCATGCCGATTTTATCCAGTTCCCAGTCAGATTGCCCGCCATTTAAAAGAGCATCACAGTTACATCGCCCCCGATGTTCAACGGCAGATCGTCCAGGCCAGTCGGAGTATTGAACGTGTTGCCCAAGGGGAATAGACTCAGCACTGCCGAGACTAAGCTTAACTTGAGACGCTATCACGTGCCTGCGAACGAACGCGCTGCACTGCAGCAAAACGCCGAGACGCGTTGAAGGTGTAAACACAAGGGCAAAACCCCATCAAATTTACAACTCTTCCGCCATTAGGTCTCCAGCTGTAAACTACACAGATTCAGATTGGCAGCGGCAAGAGGATGCGATACATGTACATTTTGGGGACAAATTGGGAAAGGAGGATCTCTGATTGAGTCGCGGACCGGTTGGGATTGAGAGCAGTCTCAGTTGCGCCAAGCCTGCTCCCACAACCTTAATTTGGCAATCTACTCCATTTTGCCAGAATAGTAGCTAGGCTGGCAGGTATACCGAGAGGCGCCCGGCCTTGAGGTAGCCCAACTACGACGACGACGTCTACCACGACCAGTAAGAGAGGCAAAGAAGAGAGAATCACCGGCCTCCTAGAAAAGAGCCTTGAGAACAGTCTGGCTGAATCTGAACTCCAGAGTGCATCATTTCCCTCCTAAGTCTGGTCGGGAAATCCGGAAGGGCGTTGTGCTCCGTTACTGGTCGCGTGCGGGGCAGCGATTTAATTAGCGCTGGCAGAAGGCAGCCTGTCACGTCGTGGTCAACTGAACGCGACGCCCTTTTTTTTT
>NW_015622776.1:0-1487 GCF_000835495.1 Cladophialophora immunda | reverse complement strand
TATTACCACCTATTATCTATATAAGGACGCTTCTACCTCCTAGATAGTTATCTCAACTCAAGTCTTTTAGTATCTAGTAAATGACCTCCTCCGACTGTACACTCAGACCTTCTAATAGGTTATGAGCCCGGACTAGCGCTCTATACTACTATTACGATTAATCTTCGCCACTACTATTATCGACTAGTACTATCGCCTAGTACTATTGAGAACCTAGAACGATTAGGGCTCTTAACGATACCATTACCTATTAGGTATAGTATCGAAAGACTTCCGAAGCCTCTATATATATCGACTATATAGGCCTGTACGAGAATAAACCGATCGATAAACGAACCTCGATGGCTATTATTACGAAGATTAACCCTCTTCAGGGTGCTCACGATTGGAATATTTGGAGAATTCGAATACTAGCGCTCCTGTCTAAGGACGAACTAGGCTATACAGTTAAGCCTAGGAAAGAATTTCCTAAAGGAACACCTAAGGACAATATCGAGGAATATAATAAGAAAAGGTAAAACGATTCCGAAAGAGCTACAGCGATTATACGACTAAATATAGGCGATTCAGCGCTTATTCAAACCGCTACTATCTCCGATAATGACGCTGAAGGTCTCTTTAAACGACTAGAGACTCTATACGCACCTAAAGGCTTTTCTACGGAATTCCTAATAGCTAGAGAGCTATTTAATACCTCTCTATTAAGAAATGGGTCGATTGAAACCTACTTATTAAGAATTCGAGGCCTTACGGACGAGTTAGCCTTACGAAAAAAGCCTATTCCGAAGGCTATCATAGCGGCCTATACGCTAAATAACCTTACGAGCGAATATAGCCCTATTATAGCGGCTATAACGACAAAATTCCGAGACGACGAGGACGAAGATATAGATCTAGACGATCTATTTAACGCTATAATTGATAAATCAAGACGATTAAAGGTCAACGAACCTCGAGAACTAGTAGGAATCGCTACTACTACTAGTATGAAGAAAGAAAGCACTATTACGTGCTATAACTGTGGAAAGAAAGGCTATATCGCTAGGAAATGTCGACTACCTCAAAAGCCTAAAGATGAGGATGAAAAAGAAGCGGCTCTAAACGCTATAGAGACCGCTATAAAGCTATAACGAACGAGTACCTATCGATCTGTTCGATAGAAGAGTTATGATCGATATCTATCGATATAACTAGCGAGATATCCTATCGATCTGTTCGATAGATGAGTTGTGGGCGGAATACCATAACGAGCGATATCCTATCGATCTGTTCGATAGAAGAGTTATAATCGATATCTATCGATATGACTAGCGAGTTATCCTATCGATCCGTTCGATAGATGAATATAAGCTGAGATCTACCTAAGGCTAGGTAAGATCTAGCTTAAGGGGGTGTGTGGAATATCGCTATTTGGGCGTACGGCCTAATTAGGCCTAGCGCTTTATCACGTGACTAGTGGATACTACTAGTCTATACTAGTACTAGAT
>NW_015622775.1:0-1497 GCF_000835495.1 Cladophialophora immunda | reverse complement strand
CTTCAAAAGATGAGGGAGCGGTCGATCTCACACCATTTCCTGTCGCACTCGGAATTCAGATTCAAAAGGCCCGGGTGGTGCAGTGTGGATCGAAACCATATATTTTAGTAGTGGGCACTCGATCGGGCGAATTATGGGCCGTGACTTGCGACTGGGACGGTTTAGATAAAAACCCGCCGACGTGGGGTCCCGGTATAAATGATCTTTGCAAGGGCGGCTGTAGAAGTGCAACATGCATAGGCGGCTTGATCTGGCAACCCAACGGCCAAATATTGTGGGGACAGCAAGGAGTGAAAAGGATTCAAGACATTATTACTGATGAAGGTCAAGTGCTCCTTGACTGCTTCGACGGATCGTGGTGGCGAGTCAACCCCTTTACTCGTTGCGCAGTCGCCCTGCGCCAACCGTCCGTGGGGGGGTCACACCCGCCCGCATTTTTCGTGTTTAATGAGTCATTTTATCTCGTCTCGTGCCGGGAAGGGAGACCAGATTCTAGAGTGTGCTTTAGCGAGATTGACGAAGGTCATCTCCAGCAAGAATTCGAGAAACTCAGGTCGTGAACAAAGCACTTTCAGTTTTTGAATTGACGATACGCATACCCTCCAGATTTATCGAGCATCTTAGCCTCACAGATACAGCGAATTCTGAGAATGATAGACAGACATAGCCTGTTTTAACTTTAATTAGGTTACTCTTCCGGCCAAGAATATATGAGTGCTTTGTGTTCTGAGTCTTTGATATATCACTCGAACCAGTTTCTCCTCCATGTAGTTATACTCTACTTTGCTATCCAAAAAGATCCTACAGTAACGCTAGTATTATATAACACACTAAATAATAGCCTACGTATATACTAACAGAAATTACATTATTCATGTTATCATTAACCAAGGCTTGCCCCTAGTTCGGAAAAACTCATATTGGCCACAGGCAGCGGATGTTCGAAGAGCTTCCAACGTCATTGACTCAATGGAGGAGGGATATGATAAATCCCGATAGGGCGTTAGGGATCGCTCCCCAGTCAGAGCCACCGGGGCGTGTATAACTATACACTGTCTGGTCATTGAACTCCAGGGCACCGACATTAGTTCGAGCTTGGTCAGAGGCACTCGGCCAGTTACTGGTGTCGGCGGTCTTTACACCCGTAGAGCTAGCTTACGACGGGCCCCGGCACCACTGAATGATTGCAGTGGGAAAATCAGCCTTGTCCGGCGCCACTTCCGACCGAAGCTTCATAGCGGCGTACGGCGAACGGGCCCAATAGATGCAATTCTGTGCCTGTCGAACAACATGCTTCTCAATTCTGCGCGCATGAGGTGCCATTTCCTAGAAGTGCTCGTTGATATGATGGGACGGAGCATACCCGCCTCGATTGGACACTAAAGAGTAGGGGTGGGCGGTTCAAGCGATTTCTCCGAGTCGAAATAATTTTTCAAGCCAGAAAGGATGACGGCAATCACGGGGGCCGCTTGAGAAATCCCAACCCGGAAAAAAAAA
>NW_015622774.1:0-1499 GCF_000835495.1 Cladophialophora immunda | reverse complement strand
TTTCCCATTTTCCCATTTTCCCATTTTCCCATTTTCCCCATTTTCCCATTTTCCTATTTTCCTATTTTCCTATTTTCCTATTTCCCTCCCTCCCCCACCCCCCCTTCCTTTTTTTATTCTGCTTCTCCACATTGTATAATACGCCATCGAGAAACATACCATAGCCATCTCCGGGCGCCCTTGGCTATCTATGCGGAATTCGTGCCCTAGAGGCGATAAGGTCATGCTTAGTGCATTTGAAAGTAATTCTCCATGTTTTGTACTCGCAAATTCAAAAATCTATCTCCTTATTGCTCGGACCGTATTTTATAACCCACGACGACGATTATTTTTGAGACGAGAGTTCTGTCGCGCTCTCGTGGGACGGAAGTGTGATGGGTACCAAATGCTCTTCGGTAGGAGAAGGGTAGAATGTTCCTCCGCACATCTCAATCGCTCGACATCGCTCTTCCATCGTCCTCGCCAGCCTGATTCGACCTGTCCTCTTCTGGGATGTCTCGCGCCTGGTCGCGTGAAGTGTCCACACTCCGCCGCGCTCATCGTTTGTCGGCCACCCAAGGAAGACATAAATCTGGGCTTCGAGCTGTTCTCCTCGGGGTTTACCGTAGGTGTGCTCGTAGAACGTTCCCCCCAGCCGTCGAAGCCGCTGCGCAAACTCATCTTCCGTTTGGGCGTCGGACGATTTCGGAATATCAGTGAAAAAATTTGCGATGCCGAGCCACTCGAGTTCAAAGGTGCTCGGGTTCTGTAGTTCGATTCTTCCCCCAGTACTCGGCCATGCATAAGCGACGGCAGTTTCACGCAGTTGAAGCCGCGTCTCATTGAATTGGCTGGGGAGAAGCGATACCCAGTCAGGCGGCAAGCGTTCGCACATCGCGGCCGCAAAAGTTAGGGAGCTTATGAGATAGACTACGACTCCGTGAGAAAATGACATGGATGTGTTTGAACACGCCACATGAGAGTCATGGCACCGCAGAAGAGATATTGTCGCACAACGCGGGGCGACCACGTTTATATACCCCAATACTGTGGTAGTGCCCTATGTGGACTCCCCGGCCCACCCCCGGCCCACCCCGGGCGTTTCACGCAAAGCTATAGTACCACAGAGGCTGACGGCCTGTTACCCATGCGGGTATAATGGGAGCCTTCCCGAATACCCTTCGTGAGCACCGTGGTTGAATCTCGCAATCTTCAAAGAACAGTTGCATTAGTCTGTCTGAATTTGTCTGGTTCTTTCTCTACGAGGAACGACGTTTATAACTCACATCCCGAATTTATGAGACATTGCCAAGCCGCACGGTCATATGCGACAAAGGGAAGGTACCTCATGATTGCATGGCACGCATTCTCAGCCAGCATTCCCAATGTGATGTATACGTGGGCTCCAGATGGTCGGTGAGAGCCACTCGATTGAAAGCTTCCGCTGCATACCAAAGTTACCAATCTCCGCTTCCTTCAGGCGTTGAATGCTTCTTGCGCGAATCCTCATTCTAGTCCAA
>NW_015622773.1:0-1503 GCF_000835495.1 Cladophialophora immunda | reverse complement strand
TCAGGCCAGGTCTGATCGTCTATATACAAAATGCTAGGTACCAGGAAGACCTCTCCTGACTCAGGAGTCCTGAGTCCTGCGACGCCGCAACGCCTCCCGGCACTGGGCGCAATCAGGTAACGCCTGAAGCGCTTGTGGAACGGCAACTGTTCCAGGCGCAACAGGAGTTCTGGCAACTAGCGCTACTATACGTTGCCAACCGTGCAATGAGAATTCTAACGAGACTTGGCCAGTATAGTCGCGGGCCAAGCAGCCAAGGACAACGAGATTCGATATATGCAGGGCAACTATCGCATTCGAACGGGCACAGGCCTTCTCCACGAGCAACATGTCGAGCAGAGCCCCCAACCTAATGGGCGAGATCACGGTGTTCGGTGAAGCGTAGTCAGCTTTCTTCACGAGACGGCTCATCTTTCAAAATTCGATTGGACAGGAACAGCCGGCGCATCATCCATTTCCCCATTTCAGCGACCGCCTTACCATGCACGTGTTCTACGTCTATTGGCCGGCTCGTCACCGCCATTTGCGCCTTTGATCCCACCCCACGAGCCTAACCGCGGAAAGGTCGTTAAGAGGCTGAAACACGCCGAAATTTTGGTCTTCGACAGTATCCCTCAGAGTCGTCCTCTACTCGTGAAGCTTCGGATGGGAGGTCTTAGCCCGAGGGAGAATGGGGGATTTACGTGGTGTAAGTTTAACCTGATTCTAGAGCCGCCAGGGAGCGCCCGGGATTTTCGTGATATTTGGAATGCCCGAGGTGGGTTTGTGGACGGCCGCAACGGGAAGAGCGGTCGCCGACGCCTAAATCGGCGGTAGGGCGCCTAAGACTGACAATGGGGATAGTATGTGCACAATCACCCAATAACTAATACTTCTTGGAAACCGCGGATTCTTGTTTGGACTAGTTACGGAGCCTGAGTGAAGGGTATATTTACCACGAGAATCTAGCCTCTTCGGCATCCGTTGGTGTTTGGCGCAACATCAATAGACCTCATGATAAAATTCCGTGGGGGTTTCTGGTCAGTCAATCTGCCGTGGTTGCGCCGATTCGCAAATCCAGCGGACCTGCCAGTGACTGCGGCGTCTTGACGACTCGGCGACGGCGGCAACAACCTCCCTCCATCACCAACCTCTTCCTCTGAGGGGGAAAATGTAGCCCGACCTCGCCATCTGTACTCCTTTCTCACCCTACCCCCGCTCCCTCGCGGCTGGGCCACGGACGGGCGCACATAGAGAGCGTCCGAAGAGGTTGCGACTGCGCGCAAGTTCGCTCTCGCCCTCTTCCCCGACCATGTTTCGACGTCGTTGCCACCGATAGACCCAGCCTGAATCGCATACTTCCTCCCTGTCTGGCCATCTTGTAAAGAGCAAAAAGAAGGACGCCATCAAACCATGGCAGGCACCATGACGGACTACATGCCTGCCCAGGCGCAGGAAAATGTGCAAGCACTGATTGCCCAAGTGAAAACCCTAACTGTCGAGAAGTTGAAGAATGTACTGCGC
>NW_015622772.1:0-1517 GCF_000835495.1 Cladophialophora immunda | reverse complement strand
CACACACACACACACACGCATACACACACGCTTTTGCAGCTTGTGGTTTTCGTTTTTCTTTTTTCAAGCCACACCCGCTATGCCATTCCTACTTCCTATGTAGGTAACAACTCAGTCACACAACAACGATTAAAACCAGCAGTCATTCAATACTATATAGGGTCGCTAACTCATGGGGATTCGAAGTTTTAGTCGGCTGTCGGGTTGCGAGTTTTGGGCAAAAAGTATCACCGCCTAAAATGGTCTGTCTGGCGTCTGTACCAGGTCGCTTTCGAACATCCTATATCAGGGCACAACTTGTCACCCAATCACCCACATACAACCTCCTATTCAACTTCCTGTTTTCCTTGAAATGTCGGACGCGCGACGTAGGTATAGCGAGAATTCACAAAGGCCGATCATCTATGAGAGAGATCCTCAGGTACGTGTCTACGGGAAGAAGATCATGGACGGGATAGTGACTGAGGGTGTCGTCAAAGCTCTACCATCTCTACCGCGGGCGCCGAACGTACGTTCGCGGCCTCAGTGAAGTACCTACTCCGCGTCCGCGGCTGGGACACCGTGACGGCGTGTCTCCTTCTCCTCTCCCTCCGTCGCCGCGAGGATCTTACCGCACCACTCCTTCCGCGGGGGCAGATCGTGTTTATGTCCCTTTGAGTCCGAAACTGCCACCGAGCAGTGGGCATACCGGGAGAGACTCGATGGGGTATGGGATGGAGCGACGGTCACCGCGGTCTCCCCAACCACACACTGTGAGGGTCGTCCATGATCGCGGTTATCGCACGGTCGCCCCAGAATACGAACGTGTCCGACCGCCTCCTGAAGTTGAGAGACTGTTGAGAGCGTTGAAGGAAGAGAAGAGCGCGCGTCAGGCCGCTGAGCGTCGCGCTTTGGCGGCTTGGAATGAGATCAGCAAACTCCAGCGTGAAAGGGAAGGATGTCGCTGTTGGAGCGGGCTTCAATATGGTGCAAGGATGGGAAGTTCTCGTGAGCCACATATCGTCCATCGCGATCGAAGAAGTCGCGCTGGTAGCGGACCACTGTAGAGGAGGAAGGATGATTCGATAGCCCTCATATATGGTGGTGTTTCGGCGGTGCGAAAGGGGCGGAGACCTGGCCTCGAGACTGGAGTGACTGATGAATTATGCCGGTTCCTAATTGGATGACCCGGATGACACTTATCGAACCGGCCAAGACCTCCAAAACAAACTCCTTGTGGAATTAGTAGGGCCAAATTTACCCATAGCTCCGGCTTTCTTCTAAGAACCAAGAAAAAAGGTTTTTAGGTTTTTATGTGCGTGCCGCGTGCCTCTAATCAGCGTAGTTCATAGTACTGCCGAGTTAAACAGCCTATTTAGGGATAGCCGTAGAATGTTGAGCTTACATGAGGATAACGGAGTGATTTGATTCCCGGCCCGCAACAGGAACCTCCCTAAAGCTTTTTTTGGGGGGGGGTTAGTTTTCGTTTTGGGGGCGGTTTTTTGGGGGGGTTTTGTGTTAGGTTAGGCTTTTTTTTT
>NW_015622771.1:0-1540 GCF_000835495.1 Cladophialophora immunda | reverse complement strand
ATGTTTTGAAGGCGATACACGAGGTTGGCCATAGGGTTAGTAGTGACGCCACAGATGATGACTTCGGCTTATCACACCATTGTTTCAACGGAATAAGCCAAAAGGAATCAGATCCAACCACTTGGTATGTCGATCTTTGTTAGTGACACGGGTGGATACGAGGAGAAGAGTTACCGAGCCATAGAGCACGGCTCGGCAGTCGAGCGCCAGTCGCTCTCGAGATTGACTTGAGCAAGCATTGAGAGAGGTTCGCTCCTATCCTTACTGTAAAGTCCATGTTTTTCTTCTTGTTTCGCCGAATGAGCCACCTCGTCGCCCGAATCTACCTCTCGCTTCCGTCGAAATGTAGGGTCAATATCTCGAGATGATCGAGCAAGGTTGACTCGCCAATGGTACGCATTAATAGGGTTCTTCTGATCAAGATTGATGTCGAAGAATTTGTTACCTCTGCCCGCGAGGGCTCGAGGACGTCGTAGGTAGGATTCCTCGCGAGGCTGCGCGAGGCTGCGCTATGTGACGTCACTACGGAGATATATTCTTCCGACTTGCTGCTCCCGACATCCCGGTAATTAAAGTCAAACTGCTGGTAAGTGTGCTCTTCTGTGTAATCAGCCATTCCTAGCCTAACCGCTCTTCCCGTCATATTAACCCCGCCCCTTGCCTCTGGTTGATGATCACAATCCCAGCGGAAGCGGACACCATCAGCGAACCGGTCTTCGAACTTAACCTCCTGATGTGTCGGACCAAAATTACCGATGGGCTGCCGGCCTCCACCGCCCTTGTTGGTCTTATCGGTGTTTCCGGCCTTACAAGCGATGGATACGGTTTGAAGAGATACTGGCCTTAGAGTGGCGAGTACAATCCATGGTATCCCACGCCCGAAAAGTTACCCAGGAGGTATTGCAAGTGTTAACACCAAGTAAGGAGTAAGAAGACGGACTGTGGGGGAGTGGACAGCGACCACGTTGGTATCGGTATTATGGGCGACGTAAGAACGGGAGGATACGTCCATGCCGGTGTTGCCTTCGACAAAGCAGCAAGAAACCCAGCGTCACCTCCGAGTCCCCGGCACGTCCCCGTGCAACCCCTTTTTGCAAACAAAACCAAAACTCCAGCACCATTAGCCTGGAGCATTTTCTGTGGCATTTCTTCCGGCAAGGATCTCTCGCCTCGCCATCGCGGCCGCAATGGTCGCGGCGTCGTCCGGGGACGCGACCTCACGCACCTCGGCGACGACTTCTCCATCCACACTCACTGTGCAGCGGTACAACTTGCCCACCGCGGGGCCATACCTGTCGACTTCAGTGACGTATTTGATGGATGCGGGCGCCCCGACAAGACGAGCGAGGGCCGCCCTCGGGTGTTCGGTGTCGACGGGCTGCGCACACACGCGCCGCAGGTAGTCCCAGATGCCGAGCCGCTCCAGGAAGCGCTCGCACGGCTCTAGCTCGCCGTGCGAGTCGACGAAGATGGCGCCGATGACACTTTCGATGATGTCGGAGAGGAATTTCTCCGGCCTCAGCCGCGCGAGCTCGGCCCA
>NW_015622770.1:0-1555 GCF_000835495.1 Cladophialophora immunda | reverse complement strand
ACCGGCGTCGAGGAGAATCCGGGCCACGCTCCCATGACCGTTCGCAGAAGAGAAGAAGAGCGGTGTCCAACCATTACCATCCGACGAGTTCACGCTGGCACCGGCATCGAGGAGTATACGGATCACATCCTCGTGACCATTCTCCAAAGCCCACGAGAGTGCTGTCCGGCCATCATTGCCCCCCGCGTTGACTTGGGTACCTTTCTGGAGTAGTTCCCCAACCACTTCTCGTTGGCCGTAACGAGAAGCTAATAGTAGCGCGGATTGGCTTCGTCCGTTAGAAAATCCTATATCAACGCCGCCCTCGAGGTCTTGTCCTATCTTTACCGCATCACTACTTTCGGCAGCCCTGAGCAGGTCTCCCATTTCTTTATTTACCGCTAGAAGGATGGTAGGGTTGTATAAAGTAGAATTGATGGTCCAGTATGAAGACGTTAAGAGGGTTTTGGACCCATGAAGAGGACATAATTCCCTTCATATACTGGAAGAGGGGAGGATATCTTTGGCCTCTTTGGCCGTACCGTCCCTCTTCTCCTTTTCTTCTCTCCTATAGTTTTTCTGCTGAATTATCGTGACTTTACTGTTTGATTCTCTATTATTTCCGGACGAGAACCTCTAACTCCCTATAGCTACAGTACTAACTATAGTTTCCTCTAATGTTGAAGATGCATTCCTGAACCTACGTAGCAAGGGCCAATCCTTTTCTATACTGTGGCGAGTCGCAATTTGGAATTTCGCCTTGTTGAGGATGACTACCCCAGTTATTCAAGTGCTATCAAGCGATGATTTCATCTACCCAGAAGGAAGAATCTGTATTCAAACTATTCTATGTAACAAAGCCCTTCCTGTCTCACATCTGACGACCTGGGTGACTGGGATCTTGACTGCCTCGCTAGATTGATTATCGAACGCTTTTCTGATCTTTCTCGTCAGTGTCAAGGATTTCTACCGGATCCTAATCCACCACCGCGGCGGCAGCCATTATAGCACCTCTCGGAGACAGTCCGATGTCATACTGTAAGAGTAGAGATATACTTCCTTCGGATTTGGGACCTGGACACGTCTTGACTACCCTTCACTTCCGTAGTCCAGTACATATACCCTTCCTCGCGGCGGCTGGGAATCGGAAGAGGTTTTTGCCCTTTCAGAACGGTAATGATATTCGTCATCTCTACTGAATCCCAAGGTGAGGGAGATGTAGCTTTTAATCTTTTGAAACGCCATAAGAAACGGGAGTACGAGGCGACGTATTCGTAACTTCGGTGATTTCGGTGGAGTCGACCTTCTCTAATCACCTATGGTGAGATTACCTCGCATTATTGGAAAACTATGCTATATCCGTTGGGGACGGTAGGTTCCCATAAGATCTGTTACTCTCGTTTTTGGGAAGAAGGTCTGGGTTTTGTTTGTAGGAGGGAATATGAGGTTCACTATCCGGAAAAAGGATAAAAAGCAGAAAGGTACTATAAGGACTAGAGGATAGGAAGATTTTGGAATCAGATAACGAGATAGAAATTAAGTACGGAAGGAAGGGAAAAAGACCGCCAAAAAAAAA
>NW_015622769.1:0-1590 GCF_000835495.1 Cladophialophora immunda | reverse complement strand
TCTCGAAGCTCGTTGCTGCAGTCTCGATAGATCGTCCAGCAGATGTAGCATCCCTGCTGGACGGCCTCATAGAAGTCGCCCACATGAATGTGGTGAGAGCCCGCCCATTCGTTCGGTTCCTCAGGGTGTTCAAAGAGTGCCGGCTTGACACCAGTCCAGGTCCCCGGTGGATGTGTCTTGATCACCGAGAGGAGGTCGCCACATGCGTTACATAGCATAGTGTCTTGTTGGGGGGGCATCGCATTGAAGTGTTGTCGTGTTTGGCCTCGTCAGGTGAAGAGGTTCGACGCTCTGGCTGCTTGCTAAACTTGATGCATCAGGGCCATGGTAGCTGGAGAATATATAAGCCAAGGGCGTTCATGCCCCGCCCCTTTGGAATCTTTGTTGCTGAAACCGGACCGTCTTGGACCAACCAATCACCGATCTGGCCCGGGCGGACTCCCTGGCAACTGGATGCCTGGCAATTACGCCTCTACGTGCTGTTGGCCAAGGATCAGAATCGGATTCAGGTTCCAGAGTGTGGGACTCTCGGACTGGGCCTGGCCACCAAGATGGGGCAGATTGACAGCCCGGCAGTGCAAGACAGGAAGTTGACGGGGCCTTTCGGGTCGACGTCTCACTATGGGCAGATTTCCGATTGGCTGGCGACATGAGTCCTGGATCGTGTTCAACCCCGGCGTCCCGGCGGGCAATACGCTGGTGACTCAAGGTCTGGTGTGCGCGAAGGATCGAGCTAGGCTCCCGATGACCTTAATCCCAGCATTTCGGGGCGTTGGGGATTCACAGTTGTGCATTGACGCGGACGGCGGTGTAAAACGACCTCCCCTTTCGTACCCCAACCTTTCCCCCTCGTTCCTGTGCCTTTCTAGCGTCCGCTAGCTACAGCCTAGAGTGAAGCTCTCTGACCTGATACGTGAAACAAGCTAGAGGTAATCACGACAGCTAATCAGGTATCATTAAGAATGTGGCATTTCAACAGCACCCACCCGTCTGTTACGGAACGGCAACCTGAAGAGTGACATGGTCCAAGTAAAAGACAATTGCCGCATAGTATTTCTCGTTGAGAAGATCGCTGTGGGAACACGAAGATCCATGTTCTTCGAAACTCTCGGTGTTATCGATGTTGAACAGCGATCCCCCCTTGGAACTATTTTTCGGCCGGCGTGGTGACGGGTTGAGGCATCTTGTCGCCTTTGGTAAGGGTAGCGATGCGAGCTTGATTGCGTCGCGTGGGACAAGGCCTAGGTTTATCAAACTGCTTTGACAATTTATCAGCCTACCCTTCTATTTGCTAGTCACCGCTCCTTTCTTACCCACACGTACCGTATATCACACTTACGAACTAATGCTGCATCGCGTCGAGCCACTCAGTTCCAATCGCTTCAGCCAAATAAAAATCCGCATCATTGCCATGTGAGCGTCAGATTTCGCTCCATCAGCTTATCGGCCCACCCTTCGAGGGCTGTACCCAGGCTCAGGAGCGAAGAAAACATCAAAATATGGCGCAATAAACTGCCAATCACTCCATGACTGGTACGGTGTTTGCGCCTGAAACAGTTGCCGTTTTACACGCGCTTCAGGCGTTACCTG
>NW_015622768.1:0-1590 GCF_000835495.1 Cladophialophora immunda | reverse complement strand
AATCTGAATTCCGAGTGCGACAGGAAATGGTGTGAGATCGACCGCTCCCTCATCTTTTGAAGCATCTATACGGCGCAGAGCTATTGTATGGGCACTGCAAATGAGCAGGCAACCGTCACAAAGACTCAAGTCGACCACCTCGTTTTCGGTTGGAAATAAGGGCGACCAGTATTCTGGCTTCTCTCGTGGATTCTGTTTGACGAGGGTTACGTAACTGGGATGCCATCCAATATAGAGTGTACCACAGGCAAAGAATGCGCACGTTGGATAACAAGTTGAGGACCGAGGAAAATTCACTGTTTGAATAGGTTTTCTCTCGCCACGTTTCCACACCCGCACTTCCTCGCCGTGGATGGACACAAAGTTACCTCTATTGCTACGGTCAGCTTAGCACCGAAATATACTGTACTTCGGATATAATTCAGACGTACATATGTGCCGCGAGAGCAGTTAATGATGTCCTGGACGCACTCTCATCGTAGTAGAAACATTTTGCAACATATTGAGGAAAAGCCACAAACTGCGCGGTCGCGTCAATAAACTCTCGCACCTCGCCAGCGATGTTTCGAGTCATTTTTGCGTCGGTCCCGGAGGCCTGTTGGGAAACCTGATTTTCGAGACACCTAAGCTGGCTATCGATTTTGGCCAGGGGCACTAGGATCGACAATCCAAAGCATTGACTCTTCCATCTACTCGTTGGTATACTCCACTGCCAATTTTCAATTTGCTTGGGCAAATCCCTAGCAAAAGTCGTAATAATACTACTTTTGAGAGAAGCTGGCAGATCACTTGTCTCAACGTGGTTGATAATGGTTTGAGCACTGTCCAGGAGCTGAGCGACCCAAGGGGGCTCAGCCACGTTAGGTTTTTGATCCGACATCGCGCGTCCAACTAGATAAACAGTGACGGGGTTTAGAAGAGATTTAGAGCGCGACGAGACACGACAAAGACTTCATGACATTATATACAATACTGTAACACCTAGAGAGGAAAATTCCCACGGCAAGGTGGACCAATTCCGTGTTGCTAGAGTTTCCCATCTCGAAACTAAGTTAATAGTCGATTTTCCGTTTTAGCTTTGTTTGATTCGGCCAGGGTCCCATCGATCCAGTGTTATTTATGTTGTGTGAACGGTAGTGACTTGTGTTGGCACGGAGTAGTTTTCTGAGCCAGCTCCAAACATCGCCTAGGAAGCCTTGAGCACCACGGGGATCTAATTGGAAGCCGATGGCGGTGATCAGCGTGGGTAGGTGGCTGTCTGCCGTGCTGGATAGGGCGGAGTGCGAATAGGCACATGCCACAGGGGGATCTTGTCTTTCATCCTGTTGTCAGAATTTTCCTTCCGCCTCGACCTCTTCTACGGTAACATTTAACACGGCTACAGTTAGAGAATGCTCCTATAGTCGAGAGCTCGCCACTCTCACGCAAAGGGGCAGATTTCGGACTGTAAAGGAGGTATACGGGCTGAGTTTGAGTTTGCTAGTTCTTAATTGGAGGAAGCTCGTGCAAGGGTACCAAGTACTGACGAGCGCGAACTTTGCTAATCTTGAGTCTACGGACCCAAACTCTAAGACTATAGCTCTGTTTTTT
>NW_015622767.1:0-1590 GCF_000835495.1 Cladophialophora immunda | reverse complement strand
CTATATACAGAGTGCTAGGTGCCAGGAAGACCTCTCCTGAGTCCTGCCATGTCGCAAGACCTCCTGGCACTAGGCGCAATCAGGTAACGCCTGAAGCGCGTGCAAAACGGCAACTGTCTCAGGGGCAACAGTCCTGAAGTGCTTTTACTCGTAGAAGGCATAGCGTGTAAAGGTGTGCCGGATGTTTCGCCGCAGGGTCTAAAAAGAGATCTGCTTTTGAATCATCGCATTTTAGTTCAAGGTTTTGTAGAAGGATGAGCGCCTCCTGAAACGCCCGAAGTGTTTGCAAACATATTATCGATAAAGCAAGATCGAGATTTTGAAAACATGAAAATACTACAGTATTGAGAGGAAGACAGGATGTGCGATCACAAAGAACTCCTGAACCATTAGGAAAATGAACATGAAACGGGCAATTCCCTATCCGGCGACTTACAAAAGAAATTGCGCTGGGACAATCATCTCTCCAGGTTCAGCGTTCTTCCTCGATACAGTATTGAAATTAGGCTGCAAGAACATTCGATCATGGGCAATGAAAGACTGTTCCAGCACTCTTGCAGCACTAGATGTCGCTGCGATCGAGTGGAGGACAACTTAGCCAGGTATGATTCCCGACCTCTTATCTACAAACTCTGGTGCTTAGCTTCCTACCTACTAACGATTAGCCACATTAAAACCATCGATCCTAAGAACAAATCACCTGTCCTCCTCCGCCGTTCTCGAAAAGAAATCCTCCGAGTTCACGAAAATTGGCGTTTCTGTTGCCGAGAACCGTTTCGCGACGCTGTGCTGTACCCAGGATGTGGTGACTCTAACAATGAGCGCTCGAAAGGACAATCGAACTGCAAAACTGAGCAATGACTTTCCAGGCCCCTGGGCTCAATCCCGGAGGCTTGTGAGGGGAGCATCTGACAAGGGTATAGGAGATTTGGGAGATTTGGGACCTGTTTTTTCGACGTTGGACGGATTTTCTGGCTCGACCGGCGATGCCAGATTCTTCTGCATTGCGTTTTCCCTGCGCTGACAAAATGTCCTCATATGCCATGATTTTCGGCCTTCCAACCACTGTGGACCCGGTCGATGCCCGCGGCTTTTTTTCGTTGTTCTGCTCTAACAAGTTCTTGTTCTCCGCCCGCAGGAGCGCACAATCAGCACGCGACTTTTGAACTACATTGTCGAACCTGGCGAATCGTCGTTTAACAGGGCTGTCGAGATTACCTATATCCTGTTCCAGTTTTTTTGCTTAGCAATGTTATGCCCTCAGAAGTGGTAGGGGTGGTCAGCAGGCCATTCGGCGATAGAATATCTATCGTCATAGTCTGTGTGGAAGGACCGGTTTCTTCAGATGGTGCTGGCTGGATGTCATTGAGCACCCGCTCTCGATTAAACGGGTAGAGACCCGCCCTGGATCAAGCGGACTTGATTGTTCTGCGGCGTGAATGCCACATCGCGTGCCCGGCTGTAAAGCAGGGTAGTCCAGCTGGAGCACTTGGCTAACGATGCCAGGCAGCGGCCTACTCACTTCCGACTGGAGGAGGCTAGTGCCTATTAACACCTCGGGTGGGCGTGATCACACACTCCCCCCCCCCC
>NW_015622766.1:0-1597 GCF_000835495.1 Cladophialophora immunda | reverse complement strand
TCCCCCCTTCCCTTTCCCCCCTTCCCTTTCCCCCCCCTTCCCTTTCCCCCCCTTCCCACAATTTGTAAATTTTAGCGTGTCAAAGGCCTCGGCTGCAATGAAGCTACGCATTGAAAGGAGTGGCTCGAAACGAAATGGGATCCAAGCTGGGATATATGGTATGACGGGACACATCGTCAAGATCCTGGTGTAGCCAAATGGCTTGACATTTGTGGTGTATGAGTGCTTGATGGTCTTAATGCGCTCGGGGAGCCTACCGCGGTTTGGATGTGTTTAGTCACAGAGATCTCCAACCTTGATAAAACTAGAATGAACCACCTTGAATCAACAGACCAGCACCATAGCAGCAACGACTCAAGCAAACTGATTCTCTGTCTAATTCCACCTTAGTACAGTCGCGCCGCAGTCGTCGGTTTACAGGGGGGCGTTCCGTCCGGCAACTTAAGACATAACGACAGTAGCAGTGACGGAGAGAAACCACGACCCTCGGTCTCTGGCTGGGTAGCCACCGCCTTGCGATCAAGTAATGAAAAACGCACTTGTTGGGTGTCTCTCGTCGAACGTAACTTTCCTCTTCTAAAAATCACAATTTTCCTTGACGTGAAAAAGGTTACGAGTTCGACAACGGAGGGGGGACCACCGTGACTTGCGCAGTTAGAGTGGTTGTGGCTCGTGACGGTGTTAGGTAAGTATGAATGACTTTGTGAGGTACCCTACGATGGGCACTGCGGACTGAATTGTCATATCCGTATCAGGATACACGACTATAGTATCCATGAGGGTCTAATGAGGGCTACGGGATGGGATGAGTAGTGTGTCAAAGGGAGTGAGAGGCGCCCGGTCCTAAGCCTCCTCGCCATCGCCAAATGAACATCTTTACGCCTTTTGAGTGTACTGTATTCCACCACTATCACCGTTCCTCTTTCAAGCATGCAATCGCCTTTCCTGATACCGTGATGCCCACAAATCTATTGCTCCCACTTTAATCTGACTAAAAGTAATCGTCTCAGCGCCGGTCGCGAGACAATTCCCACGCCTTGAGTCAAGTGTTCCAATGTCTCTTTTCTTCACCGATAGTAGATACCACACGTCACCACCGTCATCCACTGTAGAATCCATTTCTCATCTCCAATCAGCACCGCTTCACTCCGTATCTACTTATCCTTATCCTCGAACTATATTTGAGTCGAAGCGCCCGATGGAAATGATGACGACGTAGTACCTCACAGTCTTGGACTAGAGCGAAAGCTGCGCCATGCACTGTAGCTACCTGATCAGAATCGGCCACCGAACTAGTTACTCACGGAAATGCGCGGATCGCGATCGAACGCAGCAGCGTCATGCGTCAGAAATTATTCAAAATACTGAAAAGCTGCATATCACGAGAAGTCGACATAGGCCGAGTGTCGTTTTATCAAGATCTGCACCAGCTAAAGTAGGGCGCCGCTGGCAGCAGCAGCTTCGCCTAAATTAGACTCACCAATACGGATAGTGGCATGTCACAAATCCACCAAATAGACTTGTCACCTTCATCGCCCTATTCTCCTGTCAAAAGGGGGTTCGTTTTTTTCTTGTTTCCCCCCTTCTCCCCCCCCCC
>NW_015622765.1:0-1599 GCF_000835495.1 Cladophialophora immunda | reverse complement strand
TGTTCTATCTAGTGGGAACGGTCGCACGGCAGTTTGACTTGCCGGCGTGTAAAAACTAGCCGGATAACCTTCCTAATCAGGTTAGGGCAATAATCCTATCATTGTGAACCATAATCCATCACAGTCGTTAGGGAGTAACGAATTCTTGCGAGTAGATTTGATCCGTAGATTTAGCGGTACCTCAAATGTTCAGAGCTCGGAAACATCTAGTCGCGCGCTACTCCTCACGGCTTCTGGGTGGACTCTCTGCGAGAAGCCCTCTGTAACTTGTTATGTGCTACTTATACCAAGAGCTGGACGGCCCGTGTAAATTTCATGTTGAACCTAGGAGGTATCTACGTCCATTTGGGCAATCCTATCGCATGAACTTTCGCGTTGCCTTAGAACCCCCGTCTATCTTAACATAGTGCTATGGTACACTCCGTAGTTCTCAGTGAAACGAGGCTGAAAGTGCCTGATAGCTGTGAGTTCATTAAGAGTTTGGATAAGGGAAGTCGGTCTGCGCACTGATTCGCGTCAATAGTTTGCATAGGCATCACGCGGCCCGCTTTCTCTAATAAACCTTCATCTGCATAGCCTTCTATGATAATGATTAGCTTCCAAAAAGATCAAAGGTCAGCGTGAGGACTGGAGGCCAAGATGTTGAGCCCCTACGTGTAGCTCGAACATTCGTTCATTCTTTACTTCCGGAAGCGCCACATAAATTAATCCTGCTCCTGTGCAATGTGCCCATGTAGGATCCGTGGTGAGACAACGGCTACGAGCTGTGGGTTTATCTTGGTTGCATCCTGCGCCTGTCGTGGGCACAATCCGCAGGCACTTATGGGCTTCTAGTAGCGGACGATCTTCACCAGTATGTCGACGAGATTCTAATTGCATATGCCATCTCATTTGCGAGGGTTACAGTATGTGTCGTTGATGGCCGTTCTCTTTCTGGAGCCGAGATTATCCCCAATTATCGTTCGAGGTGCCACTGCGAACGCATAAGATAACGACACTCGCCTCATGAGTGTTTTCGCCACCACTATCCTTGTGTTACCCACAGGGAAGGGTTTACTCGATAGCTGTCCCGTGATTGAGGACGTAGCTCAGTCACGGGCTGAAGGTCCCCTTACGGATATGAAGGCCCTTATTAGTTTTATTTGTATAGCGAAATTGGGAATCCCTCCGGGCGGCGACTTCGACCGCGATTTCGTACCACGGCGAATTCGCTTAATTTGCCTATTTATGCCTAGTACAATCGCAGCCTAGCAAATTTAGCTGGCGTTCGTTTCTGCTTGTCACACAAATCCTGTAATTCAGTCAGCGATTGAATATTGAGATCACCTCGCGATCTGACCTCGCCGCCGCCGCCTGGTCTGTGCAATGGCCGATAGTCCTCCTACCTAGCGTACTAGGCAAGGCTGTCCTGACCACCTCCGTCGACTACTTGAGAAGGCTGTGAATGGCTACTTCGCCTGAGGACTCTCCTGAACTAGTCCGCGAGCGACTACCTCCGTCAACAGCGCCTTCTGGCATTGGCAGTGGCAGTGACAGTGGCAGGCTTAAACGAGTGCGCAAACGGACTACTAGGCTAGTCGAGGCCAGGCAACAAGGCTT
>NW_015622764.1:0-1613 GCF_000835495.1 Cladophialophora immunda | reverse complement strand
ACCTTAGCACCCGGCTGTCGTGATCACCGCTGGCCGGTCATCTCAGCCGCATGGGTGGGCTTGGATAAAGCGCCGCAGGCCGCTGAGCGGCCCTGAGGACGGGGAACGCGGATGATTTGTTGTGTTCGTTGCGTGGAACAGTGGATGCGGGCGCTCTAGGTTTACCGGTGATGTAAGGATGCGGGCTCGATTGTGCAGCCATTGTAGACAACGACTTAGATAAAAATCTGTCTGATCCTCTGTAAATTGAGAGCCAATCCGACTGTGAGAAATAACCTTCTTCTGGAGTCGAGGCCATTTATCGAATCCTAAACCGTACCCGGCTCGCCGGGAAGGTGAATGCGAGAACTCCTGACGACAGCTTCTCTCCACCCCAAACTTCAAACCTAGCAAGCCAGTTATAACTTGACTCTATACGATTTGTAATATTCCTCACTTGGATGCGATGTAACAAAGACGCCGGAACGACTTCAGAAGTCACTCTACCCAAACCCCGACCGAGAGAATAACTATATATGGGCTAACATATAAACCTTTGGACCAACCCAATCCTCATCATTCTTCGTCTAAGTCACTTATGGTACTGTATGTCCCCATGGGAGAGGGCGTGTCGGCGGGCAATACGGTGAGCCCAGAAGCCTCGTCCGATAGGATGGGGCGGTATTAGAGGAGGATAGAGCTCATCGCAAGTCTACATGTCCGGATGAAGCTCGCCCCGTACGCGACGGATCCTCGCCAAGGCATTGTGAAGGACAAGGATCAAGGTCGAACCTAGGTTACAAACTGGCCGGAGTAGCAGCCTAGTCACGTCCGAGCACTCTCGTATAGATAGCCCACGCTGGCTGCTGTAGCGCTGCTAAATCACTGCATCAAGAAATCTCCCTTGATTACACAGGGCCGTGTCCAGGTTGACGATACTCTTCAACGTGGAAGGATGATCGTAGCCTAGTTCAGTATGCCTCACCTCTGCGACATTCTAGAACAAATATCCAACCCCACCATCATCTCCTTAGTGACTTAATGTGACGGCAAGATTATCCATAACTTACTAGTCAAAGTAGAATTGTGGCGCTCTCCCATGATTTCTACACTCAACAACACGACACGGCGATAGAGCGTCTTTTGCCTCGTCATATTTTCCCCCTGGCCACTGAGCGCGGCCGGTCAGATGGTGCATACTCGTCACTATATCTGGATGTAGATCCACGAACGCTACTACGCTCCGCCGCCATTTGTGCCCGAACAACCCTTCGGAGTCTCTTTATCGTTGGTATAAGTTACCCCTACCTAGCGATTAAGTTAGGAGATGTAAAGCTTGACAAGCGATGTGGGCCCTGTATCTCCATAATAAGTCGTCACAGATCACTCTGAACTCGTTGGGAACGGTTGAGCCACGGTTACCGGTCGCAGTGATATTTTCAGCGACTAGAAACTGTCCCTTTTGTGGTTCCAGACGTCTGAAAAGGTGGATTTCCTCAATTTGACGTCTACTACAGTATGCGGCATAGTACTACATTTTGGGTGTGACGAAGGGCCTCCATCTTCTCTCTATTTTGATTCCTTTCTCTATTTCGTTTCCCTCGTTTTTTCCCCCCTTCTGTTATTTTTTTTTT
>NW_015622763.1:0-1615 GCF_000835495.1 Cladophialophora immunda | reverse complement strand
AGATACTGCATCTGTTGAAAACGATCGAGGGATGCATATTGAGCTGTGACCGAAGATGCGCCTTTATTGCACTGCGGGGTGGTGATTGGCCAGTTGAAGGGGCACCTCTGGGTACCTCGGCTAGAGTTAAAATACCCTAGTCTGTCAAGAAATCACGGGTAATTTACGGAGCATAACAAGAAAAAAGCGTAACTCTTTATTAGTTCCAATACTTCTTATTGGCTTCTGTTGTCAGCACGTTTAAATATTTATGGAAAGACAAAGCCCCATTAATTATCTCCACTTCCACGGAAGAGAACATAAAAGAGGGTTTCTAGAGGGAGCCGGTTTTGCAGTTCACTATACAGTCGTTCCCGAAACCGCCCTCCCCCTTGTTGACACATTGCAGCTTTCTTCCATAAAAGGCTAAGGAATAAGCGGGAAATCTCTAGCCAAATATGTAATGGTTTACTCTAATCTTTTACCCAATGATCAATGGCGCTTACGAGCATCGGTTTTACGTGGTTGGTAAGGCAGTTGTAAAGACTTCTTACGATAATGCGCGCCGCATGAAATTGACGGTATCAAAAGGTCCACTTCGGTCTAATTGCCAAATATGCACAGCCGTGGGAGCTCCGCTAACTCGCCCCAGAGCTTTATTGTAGGAGGTAGATGGTCTTATCGTACTCTAACTATATGCGCACAACTGTTCGGCGATATTCAGCATTCTGAACCCGTAAGATTTCCAGCATTGCACTTACTTTATGCTAAAGATGAAAGGCTGGATGATGAATATCAACCAAGCAAAAGAAAAATGGGCATCTACCTTCGAGAAGGTACTCAAACCAGAACGCCGCTAGTGTTAATAGACTAATTGCTTCTCTAGGCTTATGCGTTCGTCGAAGATGACGACAAGCGTCGCGCTCGTAAGCTATGCAACGATATGCTTCAAGAGCCAGGCATTCACCTCTTTTACCAAGTCAAATGTCATCTAATGCTAGCTGTGCTCGCCGACATCCCTCCTGTGGCAGAAACCCATTTTGATGAAGCTGACAAACTCTGCATTCAGCTATACAAGAGCAGGAAGGATGGTGAGGAGGAAGAAATCCTGACGTACCGAGCGATCATCGCCAATGGGAAAAAGAATTTAGGTCCGGAAATGAAAGAATGGAAGATGGAGGAAGGTATATACATGTCTAGCTCGGAGGAAGATTGGGGCTGGGCTAGTCCCAAGCGGTGGTAGGACGATCACGAACCTCTCGCTGCTCTTCACCCGCCCATAGCGCAGACCGCCTTATCGAAGCGTGCGAACCTCTGCAAAATCACAAACCGTACAAGCAGGTCACCCTCGTCCGACTCACCTACGAATATGCGCGCTCGGAAGCGTCGAGAGACAATTTTCTACGTTTCTTTTTCCAGCATACACAGATCCCGACCGATGCTTCGCAGAGTGAAGTCTCTGCCTCCGACTATGGACCCCGATTGATTGCGTTTGCAGAGACGCTTATTGAGAACTTCTTTCTGCCTTGTAAGCCAATCCCGATAGCTTTTGATAGTCGACATTGATTGACATGCTATTTAGTGAGAGCCTCAACGAGAAAAACTCCTCAACCTTCACCTGCGGCCGTTTCCGATC
>NW_015622762.1:0-1641 GCF_000835495.1 Cladophialophora immunda | reverse complement strand
TCGACCCACCCTGATTCTCGTGGCAGCCGATTACCGGGGGTCCTTTGTGTTCAATTCCTTTCCGCCATCTCAAGAGTATGTTAAGTTTCACTGAAACTCTCTGTCTTGTCTCTTACCCAAACGTGATGTAACTTAGGGTATCAAAAGTCGGTTCGCAACTTCCGGATGACGGCTTTTTCGACAAGTCAAGATCAAGACCAAGATCAAGATTCCAAAATAGGGGCTTCGATCTAGTTAAAGCGCGGCAACCCGCGAGGGAGTCTGAGGAGAGGCTTCCCTCCTGAGATGGATAGACCCGCAGAAGCCGAATGGTACTGACGACGGCTCGGAATCTGCCAGTCGCACCATGGGTCTGAAAGTGACCTAGCGACCTAGCTAGGGGTGCTTGAAGGGCTGATTTCGAGCCTGTGAAACGGACCTGGGGCTGACAATGGTGAAGGATCTAGCTAGTCTGGCAGATAAACTGCTTCGACGGCAAGGGTGACGTTGATGCGAGAATGGGGTGGACAACCCCGCCCTCCTCTACTGAACTAGGATCGTGACCTGGTTCGCAACTCCGGATACCCGTTACAGAATCTTCAGGTCGCGGAGAGGGGGGAATGGACCGAATGGTTGTGAGGCACCATCGAGAGCCAACCACTTCACAATCAGTAATACCGACCCGGTAGGCACGAAAAGTGAAAAGTCTACTGGACTTAGAAGTCCTGGGCGGGAGCGATGTGGTAGGGAAACGAAGCGCACTTTTTCGGTGGAAGGATCGGAAAGACGGATTTCGTCATCGAAGGCTCGAAGCTTTCGAACTTTTTTTCTCTCCTTAGTTTATTTCGCTCTGGCTATCGTGTCTTCCTCCCCAGTTCTTTTCTTTTTATTCTGCCCCTCATTTCCTTATTTTCGTCTTTTCCTTCCGAAAACGCAATTGTACTCGTGCTTACTACTTGTGTCTAATTTTAGGCGGCGCGCTCATTTCTTTGGTAGAAGAGCTTAAATATCTTTGCGCGGTCACCGCAATACCGCGGGTCTTTCCTTCGTTCTATTCAAAAACCCTAGAGTATGCTCTCATACCATAATCTTTTGAATATAATCCTAGAAAGAACTATAATACAACCTTCCCGTCAATTTCAACTTTCGGTGCTATGTCGCAGCCAACAGGAAGGCGAAAGCCTGTGCCCAAGGCGACAGAGGTTGGAGGGCCTAGTGGTGCCGATCCGACGCAATCTGCCCAGGAGAGGAATATGCATTCCGTCCGGTCTCCTGTTCCGGGAATCCAACATGGTAAAACTCTCCAGGATGATGGCGAATCTTTTGTCGTACGGAAACGGAAAGGGTCTTCACATCACCGGGATTACCTGTCCCGGGCTAGGTTCCGGCGATGGTTTTTCGGAGTTGGCGGCAGGGGACGAAGGATTCTGAGGAGGTTCTTGAACAAACGGGGATAACCCAGTCGGGAGATACAGTAACACAGTAACACCTGCACACTCGCGAGACCGTTAGGAGGAAGAACATATCCGAAGCAAGGTAGTGCTTTAAGTGGCTTTCTCTTTCCATTCCTTTTCCGGTGCAATTTTGGCTCGGGTCTCTCTGTGTTACTCTCGGTGGAACGGTGGGGCAATCAATTGTTCGAGTCAATCAATTGTTCGAGTC
>NW_015622761.1:0-1686 GCF_000835495.1 Cladophialophora immunda | reverse complement strand
CCCCCCCCCCCTCCTTTCCCACCCCTTCCTGAGCCTCTCCCCCGCAGACGACCCCACGAAACCGCCGAGGCATCGAGTCAATCCCCCTTGCCTATCGAGAGAACTGGTCCATTTTTGGAAGAGGAGGATTAGGACCCAGACAAGCCAGATGGTGGAGACAGATTCCACTATTCGATCGAGTGGAAGGTGAGACTGAACGGCAAGGCCGATGCTAACCAGTCCGAACCCAACATAGTCGTTTTTTTCGACCGCTATTGGAGGTTAGCTTCGCAAGACCGGCTTGAGGAAGTCGTGCGTAGGAGGTTTCCGAAGAATCGACGAATACAGCACGAGCACACCGCGGTGGTGGTCTCAGTCACGGAGCGTTCACAGCGAGACCTCTCCAAAGAATATGAGAGAACCGAGATCGATTGGGCCGTGGCGAATAGGCAACTGACAAGACACTCCGGGCCAGACCTCTCCTTCAATTTTGTGGAACAGAATGCGCAGTCGGCAAGCCGGTCTGCCAGAAGAGGCGAGAGGAGAGGACGGACGTCAGCCAGCAGTGGCATGCTGGCGCAGCGGGACTGAGAGATGGCGGCAGAGGAAGAAGAAACAGGAGAGCCGCCCATCTGGCCCGACGTGTATGCATTCATGCACTATCCGACGTTCTGTGATTCGTGCCCCCACTGTTGGATTGAGGACGCTGCGGGAACCTCACGAGCCTATGCCTAGACTGTTGGACCTTGTGAACTACCTCGCTCAGCACTTCCTTCAACAGTTGGGCTCTTGTCCTGGAGATGACTATCCCCGTCATGCGCGGCGAGCTCGGCTGACATCTTCAACTCCTCCGCTGTCAGTCCGTGGCGTGTGTCCAGCTCTTCGCCTGCGTCCGAGTCCTCGTCCTCGTCCTGTGCAGCTTGCACATCGCCGACGATCGACATATTTCCATCCCCAGTGTGTCGCCCCAGGGACTGTCGAGTCTTGTTGTGGTCCGGGGACAGGAAAAAGGAATGGTCTTGAGCCAACTGTTTTCGGTCGCAGATGTAACCCACGGGCGTGTGGGCGAAATCTTGGCCTCGACCTCGGGTTCCGAGCTAGGAGTGAAGGAACGTAAGCATCCGCATTTCTCTCAGCTTGGCGGTGCGGACCGCCTTCGTGCACGCTGGGTCATCTCGTTCGGTTGAATCCAGCATCTCCACCGTCTGATGGTCGTGATCTTGGCCGTCCGAACATTCGAGCGATGATGCATGCATGGTGGTAGCTGGATCGTCCTGAGAGGGGCTTGCATCATCGCTCGACAATCCTAGAAATGCACGGATGGGGGCAAGTTCCTCGAAAGGAAAGTAGAGCCTGCCGGCGAAAATACCGACCTGGATTTTGAACCACAGGGGTGCTGCCCAGTCGGACGGCAGTGGGGGGACCGAGTAATAGTTCAGGTCGTTGAACTGTGGCATCTTCAGAGGGACGGGTGCCGCGTAAGTCAAAAGATGCACCACCTGCTGAGGTGCCGCTCGGCACAACGGAATGAGCTCTGCTGCCTCTTCAGGGCTGACCAGGACGGTATGGTGCGTGGTCACACTCCACGGGACCCATTGGACTGGACGCTGCCCGGAAGTTAGTAAGAAGACTTGTGTCTGAGGAGGCCACAGCACAGGACTCACCAGAAAGTCATCATTGATCTTGCCGGACGGTACCACGACGGCT
>NW_015622760.1:0-1731 GCF_000835495.1 Cladophialophora immunda | reverse complement strand
TGTGTGTGTGTGTGTGTATTCCGGGCAAAGGTGAAGCCGCAATTGCAAATGGCTGTATTATTTGATCGGAGATCAGCAGAAGGAATCGATCGAGAAGGCTGTACGAGAAGGAGAAGAAACGAAGCACAAACGCAACAGACGCGTCTAGGGAGGCCAAAACGCCTGACGCGCGCGACGCGCCTTAGCGTCGGCTGCTCCCGATTGGACAATGCCAACTACACGCAGAACACCAGCAACTCCAGCAAAACCGGCGACACCACGACGAGCTCCATCGGGAAGAACAAGGAAACCCAGCGCGAAAGCGTCTCAACTGATCGCTGAAAATGACTCTGACCCAGAGACAATTTTCGGTGGCTGCGAATGGAGATGAAACCTGGTCTCCCCCGCGCCAGGCGTCTCCAGAAACCAAGAAAACCACCCTAGAAGAGCTCGTCAACACTGTGTTGGACCTGAAGGAAACCATCGCAACTCAGAACAGTACCCTCCGCGATATACAGGACGAACTGCAGCAGGTGAAAAGCCAAAATCGTGAACTTCAAGGCACGATCCGCTCTCTCGAATCCAAACTCGGGCAGACCACCGCTCCCCTCACTCCACCACGCTCCTGGGCGTCAGTTGCGAATGGAAGTAGCGCGACTCAAGCCTCCACGGTACCCACCGCTCCGACCTACTACTCACGTCCGACGAAAGAACCTCACTGCCTACGTATCAGCACCAAGGCCGCCCGAACTGGGGACGAAGTGAATGAAGAAAACCTCGCCAGAAACCTCCCCATAGGGAGGGCCATTGGCATGATCCGAGGAGCCCTACTCAAGACAGACAAGACATATCTTCTCATCATCTAGACGTCGAGATGCATGGTCTGCCTGCGTGGTTGGTGATGATACTATTAATGAACTATGGCCCATCAAAGACAACACTACCCGCTGGAATTCACACTACAACTCGATTAAGAGAGCGATTAGAGTCAGACCACGTCTCATACAGTTCTTTGACATACACCGCGATGCCTTACGTAAAGATACGCTTACCGAAGACGACTGGGACGAACTCCAAACCATCTGCGATACCCTCGAAGGATTCGCCGATGTGACACTACAAGTCCAAAGTCGCGCGAATGAAGGTCAGTATGGCGCACTGTGGGAGTGGTTACCTGCCCTCGAGTGTCTAAAGGACGTCCTCGAGCAAGAGATCGAAGCAGCCACGGAGAATGGTACTATCGAGAAGCCTATCCACGTCGCCCGCCAGAATGCATTCCAAGTACTGGATAAGTACTGGGTTAAAAGTGACGACGCCTATACTTTATATGCTGCCGCCCTACTCCTAAATCCAGAGCAAAGAATGCACTAGTTCGACCAGCAATGGAATACTCCTACTACATCCGGAGTAAAGGCCAAGATGAAGAAGGCGGTCAAAGCTCATTGGCAGGCACACTATCGTAACCAACCAGTGGAAGATGACAGCAGCGACAGACCTCAGAAGCGACCTACAGTCTTCGATATACGGCTTTCCCGTGCGGCACCAGTAACAGCCGCGGGTAAAGGTGATGACTTTGAGAAGTTTATTACTGGTATGCCTGTCTCAATGTACGACTGCAACGCGACATCTTTACTACAGTGGTGGTCGACGATTGGGCCGAAGTCACTGCAGCGCATGGCGTACGACTACCTCGCCATCCCCTGCACGAGCTGTGAGTGCGAGAGATGCTTCAGCAGCGCTAAGAGAACGATG
>NW_015622759.1:0-1741 GCF_000835495.1 Cladophialophora immunda | reverse complement strand
AAGGCTATATACCACCGCCCGGACTGCTACATACGGCCGGTTACGTCAACCTCGTCTCATCTCGCTCCGTTCCCGCTCGGTGTGGTCATCGATGGATCTCATATGACACGACACTCGAGAGACCCAATCCCCTGCGACCACACTTGATCGCCATGCTGCTCGAGAACAACCTCGTGTAGTGTGTAATATCCATGTTCCCGAAGCCCAGCATTGAGATTACCGACCGATCTTCGCCTAGCAATCCTCCAGCCTATTGGCCCAGGCGCTCCCCTAGGTAGTGGTTGACATTTTGAATTCTTACTTGCCGATGACAGCCTCAATCATGGACCAGTCCCGTCAGTGGCAGAAACAGTTTCGGTGCCCGTCGTGTTCCAAGTCGTTTGTTCGAAAGGCCCACATGCTCCGTCATCAGCAGCAACGTACGTCTGTGGCTATAGATTCCCCGACTTGGCCAGCTTTGCGTGTGCTGACTTCGCTTCCGCAGATGTCGCACAAAGACCCTTCACCTGTACTTTCTGCTCCAAATGCTATAAGCGAAGGTAACATCGACATCTCCACTCAAAAGCCAAGAGGGGGCTGTTCTGACGTTGGCTCAGTGATGTTCTTCGAGCCCATCAGTTTCAATGCAAAGAACGCGGCTCAGCGCCATTACCCGAGGGGCGGCCGAAAGGCCGAAAGAGATCTTCGTGTCTTTCCTGTGTAAAGCTGAGGACGAAATGTGACCAAGAAACTCCCTGTACTCGCTGTCAGGAACGGGGAGAGGAATGCATCCGATGTACGTGGTCTGTACCGCCGGGTGGACGCGACACTTTTCTGACGGTGTGTAGCGGCATCTAGTCCCCAAAGGGCGCAAGCGGCTGCCAGGCCTAAAAGTCGAGACGCGATCCCGATCCATCATCTGCTCAATGCTCCTGACGGCGATGACCTGGTGCCCCGGTTCCCGATTCGAGATACCCCTTCACGCGCCGGGCGCGACGAGGACGATGCGGCGAACGGAACAGAGGACTCCTCCGGTGCCTCACATTGGAGCGAGGACTACGGAAACCCCCGCGATGTCTTCGTTGGTGCAATTCTAGCTGACCTGGATTGTGTAAATTTCGACTCTTTCTTCGGAGGCTTTGACAGCTCGACGTTTAGTTCGTATCCCCCAAATGCTAACATGCCACACGTCACGAGCGGGACGGGTTTTGGTTCTCCATCCGCCAGGGCGCTCGAACCTCGCGCCTTTGAGATTCGACAGCTGCTGCTGGGGGTAACCACCAAGTTCGCAATCGAGTACCCGGACAGTCCTCAGCTCGAGCACCTGGAGACAAACATCGGACTCCTCACCCATGTGGAAATAGACCACTGTCTCACCCTGTTCTTTCAAAACTTTTACCGGCACTGTCCGATTATCCATCGCCCATCCTTTCGACCTGCTTTTGCCCCTATCCCTCTCGTGTTGGGCTGTGTCGCTCTGGGGGCAATGTACTCGGAACAGGCCAAAGTCTGTTGGATGAAGAATCTTCTGGACGTCATTGAATCATATATCTTCTCGCTGCCGGAGGTGAGAGACGAGTTCTTTGGCACTCTGGGGGTTTCGGAGGCACCCGATGAGGATGCCGTAGAATACCACTTTCAACTGTTTCAAGGGGCTTACCTTTTTGTCGTCGTCCAATACTTCTCGGGGAATCTAGCCGGCCAGAGAAGAGCGAGAAGGCAGAGGTTCCCTTCGATTCTGAATGTCGGTCAGCCTTGCCCA
>NW_015622758.1:0-1749 GCF_000835495.1 Cladophialophora immunda | reverse complement strand
AAAAAAAAAAAAAAAAAAAAAGATTGCACCTCAAGCTTGATAAGGGCCGACTACGGTGAGTTGTTCTAGATTTCATAGCACTCACCGACGTCAGAGATGTGGTTATTAGTTCGAGAGAAATGATACCGGTCCCCTCCAGCGCTAGCCGCTTCGAATTGATTTATCATTTGGTCCCCTACAATATCGATTTTCCCACCACCCTTCCCGACTCCTCCAGTGGTATAAGGATACCCCAAGCTGTCAAAAATTACTTCGACGCTCTCTAGTTTCCCACGCCATGAGTTTCTACACCGGCCACGAGTGCCGCCGGTGATCGCCGTAAAGTAAGCTATCCATATGTTGGGAGAGAGGATAGTCGGAAGAATGCTAATCGAGGGATAAATAGAGAGTGAGCGTTATTCATCGAGAAAAACCGGGGGAGCTATAGGAACTCTGGTATTGAAGAGGGAGTCGAGGAGGATGAAATCTCGCCTTGGAGAACGGACTGACCAGGACGAATACCGACGCAGAACTAGCCAAGAAGCTTCCATCCTCCGTGCGAACCAGAGACCACTAAGGGCGCATCTGACCCGGCAGAGACCACTAAGGGCGCATCTGACCCGGTTCAACAGCTAGAGGACAAGATATCCTCACTAAAGAGCCCACTAAAGAGTATCAACCTTGCCTCAAAGGACCGCCTCGGAGGCATCAATGAATGCCCACTGAGAGCCGAGTGAACGGGATCGGTCTCGTGTCGCCACCTCCGAAACCCTGAGTGGGAGATCAGGCAGAGGTCTCCAGGAACAGCGATTTCACCGCTCCATCAAATCGTCCTTCTGTAGTGGTCACCATCCCTACCCTCTGCCACGATCGACGACCTAGGTCACCATTCCTTTTCTCTTTCTTCTCTCTCTTTCTGCTTTTGTTCGCCACTATCCTTCTTCCATTTGATCTTCTCTCGACCTTGTGCAATCTCGCTGCGTCCCACGGCCTGGCTGAGCCCCCTCTCACTATGCCTTCGACACGGAAGTCTCCCAGGCACGTTTTTTTCCACTACGTGGGTCAACGACAAGCCTTCAGGGAATCGCAGAACCGGCGCCGACGAAAGGAAGCCGCCGCCGTGCGCGGGCGGCTGAATAACCTCCGCACTTACCCACAGGATGACCCCGCCAACCCCGTCGACAATGACTACATTGATATTCATCTGACATATCCAAAGGAGCTCTCCCGCCAGAACCAGCAGACGGAGAAGGCGACCATCCGATGCAACCAGCGAAGCGAGTTCCAGGCGATCCGAAAGCGATGGCAACAAGCTCTGAAAGAGATTCGGAATATAGAAGTCAATCCTGACCACTACTCCTGGCAGAAGGAGCAAGGCGGAATGACACCGTTACTTCTGGGCCAGCACACGTTGATTGGGGATGTCTTGCGGAATGGAGACACCGTTTTACTAGAATGGAATGAAATGGAAGGAGACATGGAAGGGGACGATATCAAATGGGGGGACAAGGAGTGGGCGGAAACGGCATGAAATGCCAGTGGAATGGGGCAGGCGCTTCCTAAGCCGCGGAGATGTGGGCATTAGCAAGGACAGCCACACCAGAGATGGCAATAGTGCGGGCATAGGGTGGGGCTGAATTTGAACAGTTAAGGGCTGAGGATGATGCGTAACCTGGGAGTTAAGTTTCAACTTTTGCTAGAGCTTTATCTCATCTCACCAATGTCAGAAATTACCGCAATAAAGGGGGAAAAAGAGGTTGGGGGGGGGGG
>NW_015622757.1:0-1754 GCF_000835495.1 Cladophialophora immunda | reverse complement strand
TATCGACTTCTATCTATATATAAATTTTCAAAGAAATTGACGCTAAACTCGTAAAGTTAGAGTGGAAGGAGGAGGGCTATACCTTAGGTCTAGGTGTGTGGAGTCTCCAAACCCCGTATCGGTCTATACGAGGTTAGCCTCGGTTTTTTCGAGGGGTCCCAAAGGCCGTCAAAGTCTAGTTTAACGGGCACTCCGGGCCCCTCGTTTTTTTCGAGGGAAGGGTCGTGGTTTTCGAAGCTCAGTCTATCTTTGTATTTTTCGACTCTCTGGTCGAGTTTTTCAACCCTTAGGTCGAAAATCAAGAGGCGCTTTGGCCTTAGCCTAATTTCATGTATTAGCTAAAATCGTGTGGGCTTCCCTCGAAAAATCCGATCACAGCCTCCAGCCTTTCCAGTTGCATATCCAGCATATAGAGCACTTTAGCTCGAAAAAGACGAAGATAGCCACCCACTACCGGAACGCCTAGCACTGAGGGACTTAGGCCTCGATTTTTTCGAGGTAGGACGGTGTTGACTCAGGGTCAAAAAAAACGGGTCGAGGATCGGAAAACCCGATCATAACACACACTCTCAGCCTTTGGCCACCAGGGTCTTATACACGAGTTCGACGTTGAACTAGGTCCCGGTTAGAGAAAATCGAGGGGGGGGTTGGATTTTTCGAACTTACTTCCTAATCGTCCACCGCGTCAGCCTTAACCGTGAACATTTTGATTAACTAAGTCCGTTAGTATTTTTCGAGGGGGGAATCGTAAAATCTGACCTCTAGGAAGTTAAAGCGGTGCTAGCCCGGCGCTAGCGTAAAGTCCTTATTTTTGTTCTATCTTAACCGTTAGTTTTTTTTGAGGGGGGACTCGAATTTTTCTCACCTTCTTCTCCTTAGGGTCGCTTAGGTAGATGTCGAAAACCACTAAGAGCTCTTCCATTAGGGCGTACTATTTTTTCGAGTCAGTAGTCGAAAAAGATAGGGTAAGGATCATTCTCATAGAGGCCAGATACCTATAGGCTAGGTAGGGGTCATCCTCGGTGCCATTAGGAGCCTCTCCTACAATAGAGGGGATAACCTAGAAAATTTCGAGGTGAGTGTAGCTCGTTTTTTTTGGGGGGGGGTTCGAAAAATACCTTATTCCCCTTAAAATAACTCCAGCACTTAGTCTTAATAGCTAGGTTATTCTTACCTCGCTAGAAACAAGCCCTAGTTCGAAAAAAACGACGGTTAGCGGTTTAGAGGCGCTTCGAAAAACATAAGGAGGAGGCCGAAAAACACGAGGGAAATAGTTTTACTTTTGGCCAAAAAAAAACCCCCCTAGGGGTGGTTTCGAAAAATCCGAGGGGGGGTTTGAAAAAAGAGAGCTTACTCGAGCTTATCTTTAACGGTGGACTTACTAGTGAGGAGGGGGCGTTAGACCTAGCCATAACCGTTCTCGCGCCACTCTTTCGCTTTCGCTCTATTTTTTCGAGTTAGCTTTCGTCTTTTCTAAGGCGAAGATCCTTACTTAAGGGTATTACTAATATTAGGGGGGGGTATAGTTAGGGTGACCTTTACTGCTGGGGACGGAGAAGGTGAGGGAGTTGGCTTATTTTTCGAGCTAGCGCTTAGCTTTTTCGGGGTCTTTACGACTTTAAGTATTTTAGTTCGGTTTTTTTGAGGGGGTATTCTTTTTTTTCGAAACTAGATACTTTATCAGACGGTTCGAAGAATATAGGGCGGGCTTCTTTTTTTTCGACGGACTAGGCTAGTGCTCGGCCAAAAAAAAA
>NW_015622756.1:0-1793 GCF_000835495.1 Cladophialophora immunda | reverse complement strand
CCCGCCGCTGCCACCGATAGCCAGTAGTTTACGTCGACACTTCAGACGACCCAAGCTCCAGTATAACAACGCTTTGCTACGTCCAAGAGCCTAGCAACCTTGCACCTTGCGGGGTGACTAACAGCCGACCGAGCTTTGCTCCAGTAATGGCTTCCCATGATACGACTTAGACTACGGGCCACCCCTCTGGGTCTTTCAATCCATCAGCCTCACTCCATGCTGAAGAGTAGCTGTCTCAAAAGGTCAGCTCCTCCATGCCATTGCACCAAACAGCTGCCCGCTGGCTGTGCCCATATGCTTTTCATTCTCACTTCTCAGGCTTCCCACAAGCTATGAATCCCGGCATTTCTGAGACCTCTAAAACCTCTAAGATCTGCGACTCCCCGTCCTGTGTCTCGCGCCGTGTCCCTTCCAGCGTTCCCCTCTCTCTTTGCCACAAAAAAGTCATCTGCATCAGCTTTCGAGTCCGAAGGATGCCATCCAGAGGATTGCTCCCAATTTTCTGCCTTATCCAGAATGAGTTGTTATCGGTCTGGGCTTAGGCTTTGGAATCCGCTGCCATTCGATGGTCACTCTCTTCGTCTCGCCTTCGAAGGCTCTATCGATTGCACCATATTTCGGTGGAATTTTCTCAAGATTAAGTCTAACCCTAAGGGGGTAAATCAAGTATGGACAATGCCTGGTATTGCTCGAGCTGCGGCGTGGTGAAGTCGGCGGCGGCGGGACCGTCGACAGCACTCGGTTCACCCTCTGCAACAAATGGTCGATGGGTGCTAGCTGAAGCAACAACCGCTGCACGGGTCGATGGTCCTTCTTCGCCAGCTTCATTATTGCAAGATTCCTCCCAACTTTTTTTTAAGACCTCTGAAGCTTTCATCTCGTAGCCCATCAACGATTTTGACACCACCCAATCCTCAAAGAATGGTAGAACAAGAGGACCGTGACGGTTCGGGACGTAAAAAGGATACTACATTCATCCAATATGACCCAAATAAAATAGGTCAGAGGAGTTGTGACTGGTGCTCCAATAATCATCGAAAATGCGAAAACAAAACACCTGGACGGAAGTGTGAGAGCTGCAAAAAAAGTTGGGAGGAATCTTACAATAATGAAGCTGGCGAAAAAAAGACCATCGACCCGTGCAGCGGTTGTTGCTTCAGCTAGCACCCATCGACCATTTGTTGCAGAGGGTGAACCGAGTGCTGTCGACGGTCTCGCCGCCGCCGACTTCACCACGCCGCAGCTCGAGCAATACCAGGCATTGGCAGCGGCGGAGGGGATTTCCCATGAACTGCCGTGGCAAGCTGGGCAGGGTTTCTACACCCACCCTCCCTTCTCCTTCGATCAAGACCCATCCATGCACGCTAATCCAGGCGATCTCGGAGGTGACGCTTATGCCGGCTCATAACCTGTTTGGAGGACTCAGGACAATCTATTTAGATGTAGGTAGTGTAGGCTCATAGGATCGTTCCTTAAGGTAATGTATATGACTGTTGGGAAGCTTGACTAATTTATCTGTCTAGGAGAGGAGAGGGTTCCTTATAATAGACAAAACGATGAAAAAAGATTTTTCAGGCGAGGCGGACAAAGGGCGAATATCCGACACTTAAGCGGTGGGCGGCCCAGTTACGGGGCCGAAATTGGTACCCAACACGTGTAAGGTAATTATCTATTGGCCTATTAGGGACGTGATGATATTCCCCGCGTGACTCTGTAGATCATGGCAAGCTGGCTAAGACACATCGAGCCTGGAAGTGCGGCGCGTTTTTTATTTTTATTTTTATTTTTATTTT
>NW_015622755.1:0-1804 GCF_000835495.1 Cladophialophora immunda | reverse complement strand
GACGACTGACAGTCATGACTAATAGTCATGACTATGACTATCGGAGCTCGGTGACTATGACTATCAATCGATAGTCATAGTCGTCATGCATTGCGTCGACATGATCCAGTCCAATTTTGATTCTCTTGAACGCTTCTCTCCTTTGTGGACTACTTCGAATGAAGACCACTACGTTGTGGAGTTTTCCGATTGCACCTTTCCGACGCCAGGCGTCCTGGGCCTTTATCGCCTTTACCGAATCGAAGCGTTGGGTAGGATCTTCGCCGGCGATATCATACTCAAATGCCTCGACATCGTCACCAAATATAAAGTCCTTCGCCGCAAGGCCGACAATGTGGCCGATACACCGAGATCGACGAGATTCCGGGTTCTTTTCCGTAGGATCGATAACCTCAAGGGTATATTTAATTGCGTTGTCGTTCGTATCAGGGTTGTCCGCAATGAATACGCCCAGTTTATAGCTTTACAGCCGATCTCGTAGTCCAATATTACGGATATAAGCACGTTAGCTATATCCCTCGCGGTGTGGTTCTGCTTCGTTCTTTTTAATGCGAGAAGTAACGCCTGACCCGAAAAGCCTTCTTGGTCCTGAACGACACAATGTGCAACCACCGCAAGAATAGCGTATCCATTTGGCGATGTCCAGAGGTCGAACGATAAATGAACCTTTGGGGGTGCTCGCTGAAGTAGGATTTTCACCTTCGACTTCTCCTTTTCGAATTCCTCCTTTGCCCAGTTACGGAGCGAGTCTCGACCCATTGGTACCCCTGCAAGAGATGGGCTGCAACACTTCATCAATTGCCGAAAGGCAGGAGAGTCAATTTTGTAGAATGGTATATGGTCCTCGATACACCATCGCAAGAGACAGTCTTGAACCTTTCTGACGTCCACAGTATAGTATAGCGTCTTGAAACCAGCTTTCTCTTGAGGGACACTGCTCCCCGCAGCACTTGTTCGCTGACTGCTTCCTTCAGAGACGTTGTCGTCGGCGTCATCTCGCAGCTTATGTACCTCCTTCATATGTCTTGAGACCACAAATACCGCGCTTTTCGGTGTCGTCACAAAGCTCTTACACCTCCCACACATCCAACCAGCGATCGTCGAAGGTGTCTCGGCTAACGCATACGTCGCGCCGTGGTACCACCAAGACGAGGTTCTCCCCGTCCGATTCTTGCTCACAAGGCTACACCGTTGGTAAAGGACTCCTTTATGCCTCCATGAGACCGGAAACTCGGGCTCGAGCGGCCGCAATTGCAGCCGCGGATCGATAGTATCGTTCGTTTCGGTGTCCATTGCAGCCATTCTCACGAGGAAACGACCTCACCGCTATTTGATAAGAAGAGCACACTTTATTCTTGGGTGGACTATTCCTATCCTGGGAGCCAAGAACGTTTCGAAACGTTGCGATACCGCCCAATGCCTACGTTTCGATACGCAACGCATCGAAACGTTGTGAGAGTGCGTTTCGAAACGTCGAAGCACTGATATAGAAGTTGTGAGACAGTGCGAGGACAATTGTAAAGAATTCTCATTCTCAGCTTTGAGACTTTTACGTCAAATTTCAGGTCACCTTGTTTTCAACAGTTACTCAGAAAGCGCCGATCACCGTCAACCCATAAGCGGGACCAGAAAAGACTGGGAAAAAGGAACGAGCCTACTTTGTACATGTGAACGAAATGCAATAAGGAGGAGGCTGGTCGGTGAACGCGACGGGAGCACGAGAAGATATGAGCAGGGGGTCATCTATGCTTATCCTCGTCAACGTTATCCTACTGTCCGCTCCCAAGAGAATGAAAAAAAAAAA
>NW_015622754.1:0-1828 GCF_000835495.1 Cladophialophora immunda | reverse complement strand
GGGGGGGGTTGTCGATTTTGTGCAGACCACCAATAACAATCAAATATAATTTACCTTTCACGTAAATTAAGTTCTGCGCTTTTTCTAACGTGCCTGAAACTAGGCTTATAAAAATCCAACTTCAATTGGTTGTAATCGCACAATCTAAGTCAAGTTTCACCCAATCGCATTGTTAGATATAACATCACAGTACAAATCGCGTCCCAAGCTTCGAGCTTTGCCTAGCAAATCCCGACTCTGCGTATTTTGTGCCAGAGAGCCCCACTCAAATGAGCAAATTAATAATGACCCTAATAATGGAGGTCGATTTCGATACGACTCTTCGTAATAAATCTCCAACGTTTCAATAATGACACCGAGGAGTCTGTTTTCATACTACCGCGAGAGCGTGCTAAGAGCGGCACGAAAGTCCTTGATTATTGCGGTGACTTATAGGCGACTCTTACTGGGCGCTCCATGACGGGGAGATAGAATAGAGCATCGGCTTGCAGATTCTGGCTTCGATCGCGACGCGATTTTGAAGACTTATAATTTCGTTTTGGGTGGAGCCAGATACTGTAATCCTGGTTCCCGAGATTCTTTCTATCTTATCCTGCTGGAAAAGCTGGCAGAGACGATTGGCTTCGTCATTTCCTTAATCGATACAACGAAAATTCGCTCAGAGTTTGACATCTGCTTCTTTCCTCGTGCGTCGTGTCCCTGCCGATCGGCAACTAATTGTCGTTGGAGGTCCAAAGGCATGTCGCTGTGCGTGGACAGCAGTCCGTGTCGGGTGACGTGCTCTTCGAGTCGCTTGAAATTCTCCGGCTTCATTCGGTGGTGGTTCCCTTCCGAGTCAAGCCAACAGTACCGGCCCGACTCACAGAACGTCGGACAGCGCATGAATGCATACCCGTCGGGCTAGATGGGCGGCCCTCCCGTTTCTTCTTCTGCGGCCGCGATCTCTCGGTCCCGCTACGCTAGCACGCCACTACTGGCTGATTTGCGTTCCTTCTTCTCGCCTCTTCTGGCTGACCGGCCTGCCGACTGCGCAGAAAATGGAACGAGAGGTTGACCCGGAGTTTCTTGCCCCTCTGAAAATGTGAACTCCCATCAAGTAGTTGCTTATTCGCCACGGCCCAGTCCATCTCAGTGCCCTCGTATTCTTTGGAGAGGTCTCGCTGCGAACGCTCCGTGACGGAGACCACCACCGCGGTGTGCTCGTGCCGTCGTCGTCGATTCTTCGCGAACCGCCGCCGGACGACTTGCTCAAGCCGGTCATGCAAGACTAGCCTCCAGTCGAAAGAAACGACCACGTTGGGGTCGGACTGGTTAGCATCGGCCTTGCCGTTCAGTCTCACCTTCCTCTCGATCGAATAGTGGAATCTGTCTCCATCATCCGGCTCGTCCGGGTCCGAATCCTCCTCTTCCAACAATGGACCAGTTCTCTCGATAGGCAGGGGGGCATTGACTCGATGCCTCGGCGGTTTCGTGGGCTCGCTTGCGAGGGAGAGGCTCGGGAAAGAGGGGGGAAGGGGTCGAAGCCTCTCCGCAGGGCGTGGCGGTGCCAGGGGGTTGTGAATGAACATGTGAGGTGTCTTGAGAATGCCATTGCAAATGAAATACCTCGTCCAAATCAACATACTCGGTCATGGCGTTCGTTGCGACCTACGGAGGCCATGGCTTCGTTGACTTGATGTCGAAGGGTTTGGGAGGGTGTCCATCCCAAGTCTTCTTGCCTGTCCGCGTGTCAACATCTTCGAACCCTGGGTATACCATACCGCACCTATCAGAGCGCCTCTCTGCACGACCATCATCCCTTCTCCTACCTGTATGGTGTGTATTTATC
>NW_015622753.1:0-1833 GCF_000835495.1 Cladophialophora immunda | reverse complement strand
CTTCAAAAGATGAGGGAGCGGTCGATCTCACACCATTTCCTGTCGCACTCGGAATTCAGATTCAAAAGGCCCGGGTGGTGCAGTGTGGATCGAAAGACTACATTTTAGTAGTGGGCACTCGATCGGGCGAATTATGGGCCGTAACCTGTGACTGGCACGGCTTGAATACAAACCCGCCGACGTGGGGTCACGGTCGAAAGGATCTCCACGAGGTCGGCTGTAGAAGTGCAACTTGCATAGGCGATCTAATATGGGAACCCAACGGCCAAATACTCTGGGAACATCAAGGAGTGAAAAGGATTCAAGACATTATTGCTTATAACGGCCAAGTGTTACTTGACTGCTCCGACGGATCGTGGTGGCGAGTCAACCCCTTCACTCGTTGCGCAGTCGCCCTGCGCCGACCGTCCGTGGGGGAGTCACACCCGCCCGCATTTTTCGTGTTTAATACGTCATTTTATCTCGTGTCGTGCTGGGAAGGGAGACCAGATTCGAGAGTGTGCTTTAGCGAGATTGACGAAGGTCATCTCCAGCAAGAATTCGAGAAACTCGGGTCGTGAACACAGCACTCTCAGTTTGTGAATTGAGAATACTCAATAAATCCTCTTTTGTCTCGATGCATGGCGATTTCTGAGAATGATCGATAGACATAGCCTGTTTTTTAATTTACTTACTGTAGCGCCAAGAACATATGAGTGCTTTGTGTTCTGGGTCTTTTTGATACATCACTCGAACCAGTTTCTCCTCCGTTTATACTCTATTTTGCTATCCCCAAAGATCCTAACGCTGGTTTTTTATAACACACTAAATAATAGCCTACGTACATACCAACAGAAATTACATTATCACGTTATCATTAACTAAGGCTTGCCCCTAGTTCGGAAAAAACTCATATTTGCCACAGGCAGCGGATATTCGACCAACTTCCAACGTCATTGACTCCATGGAGGAGGGACATGATAGATCCCGACGGGGCGTTAGGGATCGCTCCCCAATCAGAGCCACCGGGGCGTGTGTAACGATACACCGTCTGGACATTGCACTCTAGGGCACCGACATTAGTTCGAGCTTGGTCCGAGGCACTCAGCCAGTTACTGGTGTCGACGACCTTTACACCCACAGAGCTAGCTTGCGCCGGGCCCCGGCACCACTGAATGATTGCAGTAGGAAAATCAGCCTTGTCCGGTGCCACTTCCGACCGAAGCTTCGTAGCGGCGTACGGCGCACGAGCGGCCAATAGATGCAATTCTGTGCCTGTGGAACAACATGCTTCTTCGATTTTGCCATTTTGAGGCGCATGAGGTGCCGTTTCCTAGAAGTGCTCGTTGATGTAGTGGGACGGGAGCGTTCCCGCCTCAATTGGACACTAGAGAGTGGAGGCGGGCGGTTCAAGCACTTTCCTCAAGTCGAATAATTTTGTCAAGCCAGAAAGGATGATGGCAATCATGGGGAACCGCTTGAGAAATCCCAACGCGCTCCCCCCAAAAATAAGGGAATCTGGGAAAAAGACGTCTCGGTGGGCGGCGCCGTAGGGTTTCGTGGGTATGAAAACGCCCCACACATTGATCGGACAAAGATGGAGGAAGTAGGTAGCAGATAGGCATGCAGATACGCCGGCGTTAGTCTGCCTACCACAACGATTGCAGGGGCGTCACATAGCGCTTGTGAGAGTTTATGTCAGCTCAGTGCATCTGCCCCAATATATTCATCTATTCTACGAAAATCGAGAAGACAGAATTGATCAAAATCAAAGTTGCGTGGACGACACAATCACGTTCAGGCGGAGATAGTAAATCAACAGTAAAATTGGACCTTTTCCTGGCCAAAAAAAAA
>NW_015622752.1:0-1855 GCF_000835495.1 Cladophialophora immunda | reverse complement strand
GGGGGGGGGAAACGAAGGAAAGGAGAAAGCAAAAAAAGACTTCACCTGCTAACTAGTCTTATTGTCATTTGCAACCGCCCCCTTTGCAGACAATAATCATTATTATTACTGTTTCCCGGTCGATTACCGATCTAGTCCAGATACGTCCATCTGAGGCTGGTCCTGAAGTAAAAGCACCAAGGCGCGAGGTTTTTACTGTCCTTGACTTTCAGATTTGCTAATCACCCCCCTTTTTCCGCGTATATGTTCCACGACGGCGCCCCTTAGACAAAGGAGATCGAAAGTGATACTGAAGAAGTCGTGCAGATGGTCGCAAACCGGGGTATCTACCCTGAGATATTTCAGTTTCTTTAAAGTGGAGTACTGTATCAGTACGATTACTATTTGCTAAACCAAATTTCTATGCTTTACAAAGTAGCGCCAATCATATTGAAAAAGAACTCGTCAATTACCTCGCAAAACCGCACTTGAATACGTCGGATACCATGCCGGATTTGGGCGGTTTTCGGCTCCGCCATTACCACCCCATACGGAGGTTGTGTATCGAGGCTACTTGGCCAGTATGACGCGCATGAGATTCAATGTAATTGGGGTTTTCGAGGCCTGCATAGCTGTAGAGTAGTTTTCTATGGCTCCCATGATGGTATTAATGCTGCTGCAGAGAACACGTAGGGGAGTTCGATAGCGCTATGGCACTGCTTCTTGAGGCTAGGTTTGACAGGGAGATTAGCTAACAACATTTTGATAGCCAGGCACTTTGATGCCACGGTACCAAAACGTGGGAACGTGGGGAACTTTACTCGAACCCATTGTGGACCTGCACTTTTACCTTTTCTATCCCCAGTCTACCCTATAACTTAGGACATTACACATAGGGCTAAACTCGCATTCATTTCGCGAAGACAGCGCACTCCTGAGATTGGACTCGGAAAGGCTGTGGATCTCAACCCGGAAAGTTATGGGAGCGAGATAGGGGAGCCTGTCGCTGGGAGATAGGGTTCGAGGCCAAGGTTCACAGTAGACTTCCTAACCCCGACCGAGAGGACCCTCAAAAGCGTGGCTATTATTGTGACGTTGAACGTGGTGACGAACGGTAAATGGTCTACGTGTACCACCCTTCTCCATTCGTCGCGGCTCGTCCGTCTAACGACCGAGGCTCTGAGATGAAGATACAAGCTAAACGGGGGATCCGGGAGCATTTGGGCCGGCAGGACCTCTAAATTCATGAAATTTTGCCTTTCCGTAAGGAGGATGGGACAGTCTCGTAAAGATATTGAGGTGAGCAGGGCCACCTTGTGGGGGTCTGGACGAGACATATGGTAGAATTCGTACCAATGGGGTAGAGCAGCGAACTGAATGGTTCGGTGTGTGTGGATGCGGTAGTTTGAGTTAGAAATGGAGCCCGGACGAGAGATGACTCCTCACAGTGGAGTCACGGCGCACGGTAGGTACGAAGGTGTACCTGGGAATGGCTTGTGAGTGGGCGATATATGCTACGAGCTTCGATTGGATGTATCCGTCATGATCGCCGTGTCTCATCAAGCAGCTTCTGGGAGAGTAATCTCAAGAGAGAGGCGAAGAAAGTTGGAGCAAAAGCAAGCTAAGGAGAAAGGTAACTGAAAATGGTAGAGAAACAAGATTTTGTTCGCATGTTTTGGTAGTGAATTTGCAGGGTACTGCAGGATCAATCTTCCAACAGATCAACTCCTATAACTTAGTATTAGTATCCAAAAATAGCCAAAATCAGGTGCCTAGTCACTGGGAATCGCCCCCCTTCCCAGAAACAAAAAATAACAAAATTAGAAGGCCCCAAAAAATATATTTGGAAGACGAACTCAAAACAGGAAAAAAAAAA
>NW_015622751.1:0-1872 GCF_000835495.1 Cladophialophora immunda | reverse complement strand
GGAAGGGGAGGAAATATCTAGAATAGGGAAAAACAAATATATCTTCGCTATTAAATCAGTCCACGGAATACGGCGTTATTTTTCCAAACTTTCACTTTTCGAAAAGCCTTCTGCAGCACTACTCAAAATTTACTCTAGCTAAGGAGTATTTACTCATTTCTTACGAAACTAGAACTAGAGCCCCACGCTATAACATAACCCAATTCTGACCATAATTCATATCGATGTGTGTTACCCTACGAACATATCGCGCCTTTCTCTAATCACCACCTTTTCACCCCCTTAAACATAGGTTTTCGCAGCTGCGAGTCATGGCGAGACTCATTCTTACTAGAAATTGTTTGGCTCCCTATCTACAATTTTAAAAAGACGTTTATTGTCCATTAGACTCCGTGACTATAGTTTCTCCTCGCTACTCAATTGAGCTCTAGTCTTACCGGGCGCGGCTTTCATCCCCCGCCCTGGATGTTTAGGGGTTCCTCCGCCGGAAGGGAGGGGAGGGGTTTAGAAGAGCGTTCTATGCGGCTATGCCCACCGGTTCGCTAAAGCTCCGTGTCGACCTACTTGACTTCCTTCGTCCGATACTTAGAATGGTGATTAATTTACTGGATCCAAGGTTTCCTCGCCTTTTCACAACGCACTAACCTCGTACGCAGTGTTACTTTAAATACTACCTCCGCTATCTTTTCTCCCTCCCGTCCTAGAGCCACGGTTCGCGCACGAATGGATCTGATACTGTAAATCCCATGAGGGATCAAACGAGGATCGTTTCAGTTCGAATTGTCTACAAGGGTCTGAGTGGGCAGTAGTGACGTACCTCTTGACCATGCCGGCGATCGCGCCACAGGGACGTCTCAGAACCAGCGATCTACAGCGAATCCTGCCTGTAAGGGCATCCTGCGTGGTAGGGTCTAAGCGGCCTTCTCTCGCGGTAGGGTGTTGTATTTTGATTAGAAATAGAGGCGCGGGCCCGAACTACGACCTTACTTAGGAACGGTTAATGAATAGCTAACATAAGCACAAGTAGTCTTCGCTGCCGACGTTTATCTCGGCCCTTACGTCTTCTTCTTTCTAGGACTGGTTGCTCCTATACGTAGAGGATATATTGAAAGCATAGTTATCCTTGAACACTTTCTCTTATGGCATCTAACCCATTTAAGTATATTACCTCCCGCCCGTAATGAGTTCCTTCCTCCTAGAAGAGTGTCCATAGATTCGGATCAACTTCCGGGGTGGAAGGTCGGGCAGCCATTCTATTTAGAGCATAACTCCCCGTAGTACTTTCGCTTTGCTCTCCATACCTAGGTGCGTATAATATTGTCTATCACATTATGACTTGTCACCTAATCCTACCCTTTACAGTAACAACACCTTGGAAATATGCAAAGAAAACTAAGACGGGGAGAGAGCCATAAACCAAAAACAAAAAGTAAGATCTTGGGCAGAACTCCAATAAAGATACCATAGCCATAGAAGGAGGGATTAATGACATCACCTACTTTATGCCTGAGTGCGCCCGAGTCACTTAATTTTTCACTAGTCTTGGTGCCTAGAAGCCTTGAGAAAAGGCTTCTGCTTGCTCTTCTCTCTTTCAATCTTACTCTCTTTCGAGGTACGATTCCTTACCGTGACTTTCCTTGCCGCATCTGAGCTCGCTAAATAAACAGTGGCCATGCTCTTACGTGACAAACCTACGATTTTCAGCTGAGCCGGCGTTCAAGGTTCGACCGACTTTAGCTACGGCATCATTGAGCACTACCGTCGAGCAAGGTCACCTCTCCGCCCCGATAAAATGCAGAATATTCAATAGAAGTCCGACCATTCTACCGCGACCTTTGCCGACATCGAGGAAGGGGGAGAAAGGGGGGGGGG
>NW_015622750.1:0-1896 GCF_000835495.1 Cladophialophora immunda | reverse complement strand
CAAATCCAAGAATCAAATCCAAGAATCAAATCCAAGAATCAAATCCAAGAATCAAATCCAAAGTGTCTGGAACAGGAAGCCTTCTGTTCGGTTTTTGAATGGTTTAACCTCTTTACGTGTACAATATCTGCGAGCGAAGCCCAAAGATAGCTATGGCAGTCGACTTCCATTTCCACGAAACTGATTTCCAGCACCCAGAAGCTTCAGACCTTATCAGAACCAAACAGGTCGAGGAGCTCTTTGAACAAGGGCATGGCCCTCAATTCCGACAGTGGAAGGCCCGTTGTCTCCTGCGAAAGATGAATGAGGAAGTCTGCATCATCTCCGCAAGGACCTTTTCCGGCGTACTTCCGCAAGTCCAACATGAAATTCTGAAACTGAAGGCCAACTCTGGCGGCGGGAGTGGTCACGATAGTTGGCGCGACATCAAGGACCCGACAGAAAGTAATCCTTAGGCAAGGAAAGCCGCGTACTTCAACCTGAGAAGCAGCATGTCTCGGCTGCCGAGAAATGTGGAACGAGCCCAAGAGGACGGCGATTTTCCCATCCGAACTTCCATTGAGCAAGTCGACTATGTTGGTGGCGATGGTGGTTTATCCGACTGTTCTGTCACGGACAATGGGCTGGTCGACATCAATCGGAACCACCCGGATTCCTGTCGCCGAAGCAGCCCTGGCCAAGTCGATCATGTTGCCGTCTGGTCCAATATCCACTCCATCCAGAGAATCCAGTTCACCTCGGCAGAAACGATCTATCGGGCGTCTGCTGGTTGAAGATGCTCCGACGGCAAGAATTGTGATCCCGGTTTCTTTGAGATCGCCAATTTTGGAGCACAGATAGCTGCGTATTGTTGAATTTAAAATGCAATCTCCAAAGAAGATAGCCCGGTGTCCTGTGACAAAGGAGAGGATGATTGATGGACTGGTGACAGTTCAAGAGCTCTTTTGCGGCCGAATCAAAATTGTTCCAAGCATCCATTTTGATCCACGTCAAGATGTAAATTAAGTTACAGGACGAAGCCTGAACCGCGAAGGTGTAGGTCGACCTGTGGTTGCAAGATGTCAACCGAATGGGTCATGCACTAGCCCAGAACGAAGGAAAAGGAGAGATTGCCGCAATGGCAGGGTTTGGTTTGTTGAGATCAGTTCTGTCTGAAGAGTAAGGAGGGGAGACTCTGTGACTCGACTGGCTAGAATGAAAGAAAAGGAGGGGCGGTTTAGGCTAACCCTGGGAATCGAACCGGATAGGAATGTTTTGTCACTGTGCATCTCCCGCTTCTGTGAAGATGCCAAGCTGCTGCTAGGGTGCTCGTCCCTTGATTTAAAACAGTAAATTCTAATTTTACTCTACTGTATCAATGCTAGAAATCTCTATGGCTAAATCGATGCGTAACGCAGTAGGCGCTCCGAGCGCATTGAGGGCCATAGTACCAAGCACCCCTACACCACAAATGTCAGGCCTTGATACCGGAATTTTGACAATATGTCCCGCCATACTACTGTGTGCATCCCAGCTTGGACCTCTTTTAGTTTCGCGCTGTCCTTTCAGCAATTGAGCTGTGTAGCAACGTTGCGAGGGACCGAGCTTCATGACAGCGACCTCCGATACGCCAGATTCACAAAGCCTCAGGCGAAAATAAGTTCTGGCTCATTACGAGCCTCTATTACCACTCGTGCTGATACCGTTCGTAGTTTAGTCTTGGTTGATTCGCTCAGTAGTACGGGCTTCTCCAGCACCGGATTCGCCAAGTACATGCCGCCGTAGAGCTGCTGAGGTAGGCATGTAGCGGGAGGATCTGTACTCGGGAATAATCCAAAAAGATTAATTAACGAAGGAACTTGAGTGTAAAGCGCGTTCAAAGTTGTTTTCCCTTCTCTCTCTCTTTTTTTTTTTTTT
>NW_015622749.1:0-1918 GCF_000835495.1 Cladophialophora immunda | reverse complement strand
CATAACCAAACCGGAAGATCGAGCGTCCCCAGCGTCAAGTCCCCCTTCCCGTACCTATGTTCCCGAAAGCAGTCGATATCACCCAGCACCGATTCCAGAGAGCCCCGGCACGATACGAGAGGTTCGCTTGGCACACAACGGAAGGATGTGAAACCGAAGCCGGCAGGGTGGTATTGGCGGAGGAGTCACAGATCCCTCGTCCAGCGACCCACGGGATGCTTAGGCAGCCACCTATTAGCCGGAAGATCTTCAGAAGGCCGAGGTTCAGAAACTCGGACGCCAAAGGAGTTAAATCCCTATTGCACTTGGAGCTGGCCTCGGCTTGAGGACCCACGAGAAGGTTGGGGTTGAAGCCAATAGCAGCGGGGATACACGAAGAAATGCTGATCACCTCTAACCGGTAGATGGATATGATCACGTTGGATCCCAATTTACTTTCGTACGCATGGCTGAGGGACAGTGATGGCTCACCTAAGGCCCCCTTCCGGGGTTGACTTTCCTGACGCTGATCAGCGACTATTGAATGCCAACAACGAGGGTTACATCGTGGTGGCGTAGGCACGATCCTTGATTCGCACGATTTTGACACCCGGAGTACTATAATTTGGTCAGCTACAAGCCTGCCTCGGGAGATAATGAGAAGACAATCAATGGCCTCATTGTTGCCCTGCAGAGCGAGGAGTTTTGTATACGAAAAGCGGCTCCAGGAGGTGTAGTCGACGACACTGGCAGAATAGTCAGTAGGACGTTGTCTACAAATCTGATTCTCTCACCGTGACCTTCTCAAGGCCGCCTCTCGGTTTGTTGCGGGATTTTGTCTGCGTTATCGATGCGACTTTCAATACAAATAGGCTCAGGGTGCCGGTGGCCGTTGCGGTCGGTGTGCTGGACCCTGGCAAGACCTTTCCTGTGGCGCGTTCTCGTTCTGTCCAAGTGAGAGCCATGTTTCCTATTCCTTCTTTTGGGAGAGTCTCCAGCTCCACTTGCCAAGAGGATGTCGTTTCCGCCCCGCGCTTATCATCTCTGACCAGGCAAAGGCGATTCTTTCATCGATCACTAAGTCCTTTCCGTCTGTAGTTAGCACGCTGCCGAGGCGATGAAGGTTAGGGTTCCGCAAAATGGGCCACAAGACCGACCAGATCAATGGACATGACAATGCCAACCAAACGCTCACCAGTCTCACTTGGACTTATGTCGATGCGGGGACTCAAGAGGCACTTTCGGCTGGACGGAATGACCTGAGATCGCAACCATTAGAGCCTGAGTATCTCGATCAGTGGCGTGGCAAGGAGGATCGTGCGGTGGCCGTGAACACATCGGAACTACCAAATCTCGGCCATCGATCTAGCCAACGATCTGAGTCCTGTCATAACGCTTAAGGATCGCTCGCTTGCAAGTTCTCCGAGAGGCACCCAGGGCACGGCGTTCCGACACCTACCTCAGACGCGCCTGGAAACCGGGCGAGCCAATTCCTCGAACCCTCCTTTATCTGCGCTGGTGGCTAGATAGGTGTCAAATTACCTTCACGAACTGGATTCCTTCCTATCCTGATATTGAGAACGAACAGACGGAATTGATGGCGAATAGGCAGAGGATTGAAGAGATTCGAGAGACACTTGAGGAGACCGGAAGAGGGCGATTTGATAGGCCACGAGACCGCCTACAGGAACAGATGGAACAGCAGTTGATTCGCCAAAGCGAACGACGTCTCGATCCACAAAACCCGCTTATTGGCGCCGCTGACGCGGTCCTACGGAGTACGTGGAAATGGAGACGTGAACGCGGCAGATCAACAGGAAGGGTGTCAGGGAGGGCTCGCCAGCAAACTATCTGATAAGTATATTGCCTATCTATAGGCGCAGACGACAGCGATTCCGAAGCTGGAGAGCTTCAGAAGGTAGTCTGCGACTCGTACGCT
>NW_015622748.1:0-1918 GCF_000835495.1 Cladophialophora immunda | reverse complement strand
CACTGCACACCACCTTGACCTGCCGGTCACCTCCCCGTCCGATCCGGCTATGTTGAGATATCCATAGCTATGACATCTCTAGCTCTTGTCGGGCTCCTTTCTGCAACCTCCTGGCTTAGCTCGGTCCGATTCGAGACTCGGATTTGTTCTTGGAGGGGGGGTTGATGATGGATACTAGACACTATGCATAAAGAGTCGTCGCTTACGGTACTTGAACTGTAGGTATCCATATCGAAGCTCGGGCCTTGAGGCGGATGGTGTAACGCTGCACGTCGAAGACGACGTAGCTGTCGGTCGACATTGTTCCGTCGTGTGAGGTTATACGGGGGCGTTTGATCAGCCTTGCCGAAGGGGAAGGAAAACCCCCCGGTGAGTCCTGAGGAGGTCGATCTCAATTGAGCCGGTGAGGCGGACTGTCGGGCCACGTCGGTCCACCATCCAACGTATAGTAAATGCCTATTTATCTTATTGACTAGGACCGTAGAACTATTGAGGGGTCCCTTACGTCTTGCCCTATACCTAAAATGTAGGTGTCACTGACACCTGGCAGAGAACGGCGATATTGAATAATGTGAAATGATCGTATTGGTCGACTCGGAGTAGATTGTTGCGCCTGAGACAGCTGCCGTTTTACGTGCGCTTCAGGCGTTACCTGATTGTGCCTAGTGCCAGGAGGTCTTGCGACATGGCAGGACTCAGGAGAGGTCTTCCTGGCGCCTAGCATTTTGTATGTAGACGATCAGACCTGGCCTGAGGACAGGCACAGGTAGACAGACCAATCCATGACCTATTCACGATCCTGCTAGTTCGACATAGATACATAGGTGTCCCGTCTGTCTCTCGTTTTCGTTCTCGGCGAGGTTCTGTCCTGCTTACATAGACCTTGGCTAAACCCCCACCCTAACAAGAGCACATTCCTGACCCAGGCGTTTCCCGGCGACGTCGTAAATCACGTCGTCGATCGACCTACCCACCAACCTAGCCTGATCCTCAATCAGTCTCATAAAGAGCCTCCTAGGTAAATACATCCACCAGTAGGGGCCATCCCAACGATATCCCCAGTTCCTTATCCATCTCGACTCGAGATTGATTATAGATATTCAGGCAGACCCAAATATTCCCAACTAAAGGGAGAAAGGGGAAGAACCCTCAGCCACGGTCGGATGAGATGTGGCCATTTCGGTTGTGGTCCCCGAATACCACTTTTTGTCTCTGTACCGAGGGTTGCGAGGGGACCGGAGGATTCGTACGCTGCGGTGTTGATTCAAGATCGGAGTCAATGTTTGAAGTGGTAGAGTCCATGGTCGTGAACCGGGGTGTGACGCGGACCCGCGGCGTCTGTGCAATGTCTTTGGTTTTTTTCTTCTCGCGGCCACCGACTTGCTTCAGTGTGGCGAGATCCCGAGGGGACCTGTCGCCCAGGGAGATTCGCTTGATCCCCTCCTTCTCGGATCGCCATGTCCTGATTTTCCGGTAAAGTTGGTTTTCTGTGACGTAAATTTCCTGTGACTCGAGTTGTTCTCGGATTTTGGCAACTGGCAAGGCCAAGTACGGCAACACCTGAACTCTGATTTTGTCCCAGGCTTCTTTTGGGATTCTCTTTCCGTAGCAGGTAGTGTTTGGATCAAACTCAATGATATTCAGGCCCTGTCGCGCTTTCGTCATGGTCGGCGACGTAACAACTTATCGACTGTACGAACAGTCTGCTTAGCGTATATTCTGAGGGGGAAGACCTTCGACACCTTTTACTGAGGACATGGTTGAACAAGTAAGACGAGAGGGCGAAGTAGTCACCCTCCTGAGGAGAAAAAGAGAGACGGTCGCCGTGTCTGCCAATTGGTTCGACGTCGAGGAGGGGCCTCAACCGTGGCGTCTATGAGGATTTCCCGAATCGGCTTACTGCGACAGCCTGACTGTA
>NW_015622747.1:0-2002 GCF_000835495.1 Cladophialophora immunda | reverse complement strand
GGCGCTAGTAGGCCTGTGTAAATTACTCGAGGTTATATAGTCTGACGGTCCCCAGGACCTAGAGAATTCACCATGTTCCTCCATTGAGTCACAAAAATCTTCCAATATTATCACGTGGACTTAGTAATAAATTTTCGTATCGTTACAAAATCCAAAAATAGATTCTACGCAAACCGGCACGTGACGATCTGTTTGTTTTACCCGCCTCAAGCGCCCGGGTGCCTAAGACTTGACACGCGCCCACTTTGTCGGGAAGGTGCGCCGAGCATGCAGGCACCAGGCTCCAGCCAGCCCATTTTATAAATGCTCGCACCCACCCTTCTACGCCGCCGCCAAACTTTTACAGTTGCCCCAGCCAATCCCCTCCAAGACAGTATCACGTCGGGATCCTAGCGCTATCAATATTCTGACATTGCGCGAGGAAAAGTGATACGGAGAACCTCATTTCGCTCATCAACCGACCTGAGCAACGATTGTATCCACGAACGTGTCAGTCTTTGGTGACTTACCTCAAATGAACATCTTGCTAAAGCGGAGAGTAGACGAAATCGGATACCACAAACCATCCAGTCTACCGATCACAACCCGAACTAGCGAAGAACATTCACGTAAAGGGCCTGCCTCATCTACGTCTGTCTCCATATGGAGGAGAATATTCTTGCTCAGATCTACTGGTATAACATTTGTCCTTGTTTTCAGAATGGAAAAGACTTCGAGAAATGGCTTCTAGGACAGTTGCCTCCATCAACTAAGGTATACGGAGTGTTTTGGACTTCGGATGACAATATCCCATTCCAAGAGACGCGCGCACATGCAGTAGTGACAACGAAAATTGCGGTACCGAAGAATGACCAGGTCAGAGAGATTGAAAAATGTTGTAAAATTGAACACGGTTCCTGCAAGGCTTTTGCAGACGCCCAGAGGGCCGAGTCGGGAGATTTGGGATGGATCGTGAAAGCTATCGAGGGTAAACCGGCAAGGGGTAACCCCGAGATATTTGGAAACAAGTTACAGGCCTGATTCAGAGACCGGGTCTCAATGTATGCGTGTTGTAATTGAGGAGCTCACCAATGTCCGAATCTAAGACCACCATAACCGCCTTCAAAGACCTTTTTAGGTTGTGGTAGCCGTATCAGGTCTACAGCAAAAACCCTTCCGCAGTTCGGCCGATGTCAGGATCAGGAGGGCGTGCAAAGACATTTGCTGACAGTGACGTCCCCTTTTGCTGCTCGACGAAAGAGTTCCTCATTAAAGAGCACATTTCCCCATATTTCACCAGAAAGGTATCGTCTCCGTTGAGTACCAGGAGGTCTTGTAGTCGTAGATATATGCCAGATTTGCCGTTGTCACCCATTCCAAGAGGCGCCGATGTATATGCAGCAAAAATTCGATTTGCAATCTTCGTCCAAGGGCGAGTGTTGACAGGATCCCGGAAAATGATAGTTGATACGCCACAATTGTGGCTGACTGGCTGTGCTCCTGCCAAGTATAAACGAAGTACGAACTTGTAAAGCAGAAGTCGTAAATATCACGTAATGTCTTGGCACTGTATTGCCGTTTCACGGCCACCGATCTAAAGTACCTTACACGGCGCCTGTCTATCCCGGAAATGCTTCGCCAGCCTCAATTTTATTCGCGGGAAGCATGCTCAGATATGAATTCTGGTTATTCCATTTGATTCCTCAAATCCAGAAGAGCCGGATGCCAAGGCTTTGACTACTACTGGCAGTGCATGGTGATGACAAGTCCAGCGAGGGTAACAACGAGGGCGTAGCTGGTGATTGTCTTCCGTTGTAAGATTGGTATGCGTACCAGGTGCCCATTGTAGTCGTGGCCGTTTATTATTCCCAGGCCGTTTCTAGAGTCACATCCACTGATATGCGAAAGTTCATTAGGTCAAGACTTGAGGTACCTACTTATAGGTTGCAGTTCACAATGCGGAGAGTTTCATAACGCGGGGATGTGGGTTAAATGATTGATAAACTCTCTGGGGAGGGGGGGG
>NW_015622746.1:0-2037 GCF_000835495.1 Cladophialophora immunda | reverse complement strand
GGGGGGGGATCGATCTGCGGAGTTGCGCAACTTGGGTTGGTACGGACGAGAACCGGAGTGAACATCGTAAGTAATACTACTCCACTAACAACTACCGTAGGTAAATCTCCAAAAATGCACACACATCAAAGCCGTATTATTACCCTCGGAGCTACTGTGACCTCATCCCTCAAGTCTCTTCCAAAGTCAGCACTCCCGCAGCTATCGTCCCTAATATAGCTGACTATGTATTTGCAATGAAAAGTCCAATCATATTGATACCCCGTATGACCATTACCGTCCTGATTGGATTTAGTTACAGGAAGAGCTATTCCTTTAAAGGGTCTTAGATCGTACCTTTAGGTCATTAAGTTGAAGAGTATAGAGGAGGGCGTCGTTGACCATCATACGCAGGAGGACCGTCTTCTGCCCGAGAGGCTTCTTCGCATTGAGAAGAGATAGATTGTTCGGGACTTTGGTTGTCTGGGTCTTCTGGGTCTTTTTTCTCTACTCCTTTAGCTCGTTCTTGTTGGTCCTTTTCCTTCTCTTTCTCAGCTTGTTTCTTTTGTTGGTCCTCTTCCTCCTGTTTCTCGGCTCGCTTTTGTCGATCTTGTTCTGTTATCTGCTTGTATTCTTTCGCGATTTTCTGTTTGTGTTTCTTGTCTTCTTTCTCTATTCGTTCATATGCTTCCTCTAGCCATGACTCTACCATCGGTTCTTCGTCCTGGCTCCAGAGGTGTACGACGGCCATAGTTGGTAGAGGATATCGTTGAAGGCGAGCGTGAATATCTGGACCAAGTACACGCACCCTGCCCACAAAGGGTCTTAAATCTAGCGCCGTAAGAACTGTGAAGCGCCAGCTACGACACAGAGAGACGATACTAGGTGGCGGGAAGGGGAGTCCTTTTGTGCTGGAGCGTTGTCCCAACAACGTGGGGGCTGGATAGAGGGACTCGCACTAGCTCGCTGGCACTAACCAAACCCTAGGCGTAATGATTTGATTGGATACTGCACGGTGTAGTATGAGGGTTAGAATCAGAACTGGTGAATCCAGCCGGTCGCGAAAAAGGAGGGAATAGAAACATGGCGGTGAGTGTGTATGGGACTTGGCTGGCGAAACTAAAATATACCGCTTAGCATCGTGTGTCCGTGCCCAATAAGGAGAAGGTTTAACGCCCGATCGCGAAGGCTCTACTGTGCGTCTGAGCTCCGGACGGTTGAGTCCGGCCACTACTACGCGTAATGAGCCGAGGGGATCCTAACAAAATGGGAACTCATGCACCCTGGAAGGGGTTCTCGCCAGTATGTGGTGCCCCGTTATCAGACGGGTTAAGTAGCTTTGGGGACGAACATCAATCAGGATCAACTCTCACGCATGCTACGGGGGGCGGAGGCTTCTAGCTGACCCTGAGTGTGCGTCGGCGAACACGCTACGAGCAGGGTTGAACTAAAGGCTTTCACACCAGGGACCCCGCTGGCTGTTGTGTTCTTGATGCGTTTACCTATCCACGATCTCGCCAACGTCATTTACGTACGCCTCATTCATTAGCTGTGACGTGTGACGTGTCAAAGGTGGGTGTGTGAACCCTTGTTTATGCGCCCACCTACAATACCTTTTTCCGTTCACCGGTTTGTGAAACGGAGCCGGTAGCCCCTACGATCTTCTGTCCTAGTATCTGCAAATAGCCAATTTGGGCGACTAGATTGGTGGACTGAACCTGTCGCCAAGGCGAGAAACGTGCCTACCGCATCTCGCCCCACAATCGTAGCGTAAAATATCAACAGTCAGCGACCCAACTATGACGAGGGTGTAAACCTAGCCCAACTGCGCGGATGAGGGCTATACGAACGAACACAACTGGGAGGAAATACTCTTGTTGGGGTGTTGATCACAGGACCTCCACGCGATCTTCTCGATTTTATACCCGGGATGTTTTACACCCTCCCCATTTGTTATCAAATAACCTGACATGACTATACGAGACGAATGAACACTTCAGGCTCCCTCATAGTGAAAGAGGCAGGGTTGTAAGCATCCTGGCTCTGGCTCTGAGAGGA
>NW_015622745.1:0-2037 GCF_000835495.1 Cladophialophora immunda | reverse complement strand
GTTGCACACGGGAACGGCTTTTGACCGCTGTGCGCCAGTTCATGGTCTCGCAATATAGCCTTGCGGACAAAACTCTTGCCACACTGTCCGCAGCCGAACTTTGCGTGGCTGGGTGTCGCTGGCTTCAATTCCTTGAAGATCTGGGCTTTCATCTCGGCGTCTGGATGGAAGTTGTGCATGTGATTTTCGAGGTCTTTCTTCGTTCCGAATCCCATGTCGGCCTCGTCGCAATCTTCTGCCGTGCACTGATATGGTCGTTCGTGTCTGCCCACATGCTTGTCTCTCGTTCTCCCATCGGTAAACCCTTCGTGGAAGTAGAAGCAAGTGGGCTTCGAGCATCGGAAAAACTTGGAACCGTAGTATGATTTCAGTCGCTCATGGGCTTCCGCCCGCAAACCTTTGTCTGTAGAGAGCTCCTCCAGCAACTTCCGAATGCTGACCATCGCAGTTTTCAGCCTGTCTAAACTGATTTCGTTGCGTTTGTCAAAGTCTCTGGTCCGATGCAGTTCGACGTGACACCACAATGACCGAAATCCATCTTGCGCGCCTTCAAAATCCGTAAGTAGGCGGCAGACCTCGGGCTTCAGCCTGGCTTTCAGTTGCGACGCTTCGGTCTCAGCATGACTGCTTCGAAGATCGTCCGCACACTCCCGAACCATGTTCTCCACTGCGCCACAGAGCTCCTGTACCACAGCTTCGTACGTGTCAGATTGCATTGCGTCGACTTGACTGGCAAATTGACCGAGTATCTTGTCGAAGTGATAGCTCCATTTAGCAACTGCATAGTCCGCAAAAGCATAAGACCCGTTGAGTACGTTTTCCACCTTGGCACCTCCGTCAAAGTGGCGGAAAGCGAGGTACTCCAGACACAAGCTCGCAAGTCTGGATTCCACGGCCAGAAGGTCGACATGCTTCGTCACCGTGATGAATCTAACCACCAGAGTTAGATCAAACCGAGAAGGATTATCAAGGTAATACAAAAGTGATGCCAGAAATCCTCAAGCACACCAATCCTGTCAAACGTACCTCTTGGCGGTGCTATGCACGAGAATCACGCGGTCCCGATACACAGCGACCAATGGCCCGCACAGATCCTGGGCTGTCTCTAGGAGTCGACGTCTTTCGAGGTCTACTTCCCGCTTGTCGACGGATATTGCCATCGCACCTTGAATTTCGCGCCACTTGAGCGGTCGAGCGGCGCAAGTCAACCACCCCAAAAGTTGTTGTGCATCGTCCCATTTGCCGTCAGAACGCCGCAGCTTGATCCGTTCGATAATGCGATCGTACCTATCGACGCTCTCCCGTCAGCACAGAGACAGGAGCGTCTTTGAAGGATGTAGATGTTTGCTGTCAATGGCGAGCAGCATACGTCTACAAGCCACAAAGCATCGGAATGGTTGATACCTACGCCTCTTCCAACTTCTTCGGAAAATGCTCCACCTGAACTTCATGCTCAAAATCTTCAATGTTCTTTTGTTGGAGAAGGTGTTCCATCACCAGTTTGGCGAACAGAAATTGCTCTTTCGAACTCAGCGGGTCAGTCCCATCAGCGGGAGAAAGATCCTTACCTGCTGCATTGTGGCATGTATGCTCCGCCAATAGATTTGATGCCTCGACACTAAGTCCAAACTTCCGCTGAATTTCGGCCATACGTCCTTGCACAAATGTACGTATGTCCTGGCTGTTGTCTTCGCGTTTGAGTGCAAACTCTTCCGCCCATGATAACCATCTCCTTATATCAGGCTCCTCCTGACTGACAATGAGGACGCGTAGCTTTGAGGGGTTCCTGCCGTCAATTCGGGTGACCAAGGACGTAAGAAACGACAATGTCGACTTTCGTTCCTCGGGCCGGCATTCATCCAAACCATCGAGAACGATGTACTGGCGCTCGCCCTCTTCGCAAACGGTCTCGAATAGATTCTTTGCGGTCTTATCGAATGTCAATACAGCTTCGCCTCTCTGAAGCCGCTGTTCATTAAAGTACGGGACAAGAACCGGATACCAATATATCTGTTGAGCAAGAAGACCTTTCAAGAT
>NW_015622744.1:0-2081 GCF_000835495.1 Cladophialophora immunda | reverse complement strand
CCATCGCTGTCTTCTTCGTTCGGGTCCGTATCCTCGTGCCCCAATAGTGCCCGGACCGACACATCGTCGTCGACAGTGATTTTGGTTGGTATGCGGCTGGGTAGGGAGGCTGAAGTTGTCTTCTTGTCGATCACAGTGAGTAGGCCATCTGGAGGCGACGGAGAGAGAGATGGGCTGTTGGCCGAAGATCCTGGGTAAGGTGGTGGGTTTTCCACAGGGGGCCCTTGGTTATGCCGGCGGTCAACGCGAGCAGTGCGGCCACAAGGCAAAGGCAGCAATTTGAGAAGCCCCATCGCTGGTTTATGGCGCCAAACCTGGAGAGGGTGCCGTGATCACAGGACGGAAAAGCGTGATTTTGAAAGCTCTTTGAAGCCCTGCAAGCCCTGCAAGCCTTGTCAGACTTTCCCCGCTTTTCTCCAAGCGTCCGTGGCGCCCACCACTCAGGTAGAGCCGCGCAAGGCGTTGCCAAGCATTAAGAGGTAGCCTCTATCAATCGTTCTGCCAAATTTCATGTCACACCGACGACTTCTCAACCCCGGCAGGTTCGCTTTAAGTGTTAAGATCACTTGCTCTAATCGTTTATTTCTTGTGCCTGTTCGACGGAAACTTGGCTTTGCAGATACGAAAACACATTGGAGATGCCCAAGGTGTGAAAGGAGGAGAGCAATATCAAGAAATGCAACGTCCATTGAGAGAAATAAAAGGCACCATCCACATCACTCCTTTTCATACACCTAGTCTATTCATTAAGTACGAGGACCGCCGAAAACGATGAGTATTTGGCTGGATAATGGAGCTTCAGCCATTGCCCGTCAGCATGCCAACCCACACCTCTCAGCGGCTGCCAAGGGAGATACAAAGTTAATGAAAGACCTACACCCCCAAACAATTCCCTCACGAGCTTGTGTTACAAGCCAGTGCTGGTGATTAGCTATCCTCGTACTCCTAGTTATAGTAGTCACGGTCTCACTTATATCAACCGTACTCTCAGAATGTGACCTGAAACCGAAACCAACTATTCCTATCTCCAAAACGACTGCGAATATCTTATCTTAGATATTTTACTGGGGTTGTCGATGCTGTTACGTACTAGATTCAGACATAGCACTCGCCGTGACAGATTACAATATATTGGACCTTCAGGTAAAGCTTGAACGAGCCTCGCAATGAATTTATTCTCTGAGGCTTTTACCAAGTTGTCGCCTTGACCATGAGGAGCGCAATCAGAGCCTAAACTTATCTCATTTCAGCCATCAACGATCATTCGCAGGTCCGCACTTCGTTGCCAGCCAGGCTACACGATGGTTGAGAAGTGCCACATATTTGTTACTGAACATTTGACCTAAACACCAGGCCAAAAACAAATGTTTCAATATCTAGCGATAGTTATCTCTGTGCCGCGGATGGATTATTTGGGGTCAGGGCAGTATGATCCCAGCAGAGCCGCTTCGTGCACGGCGTCACCGATTGTATTTGTCGAGAGTTTAGGGGTTCATACCATTTTTCCCCTCACTTTTCCCCCCTTAGATGACTGTCTTCTCGCCTTAGTTCATCATCCTTTGCGCGACTCGCAGCCTTCGCTTTTTCCTTATTGGCAGCGCGCCTAGCTTTTATCTGTTCTGTGGGCGAGTTAACACAGTTCATGCGGAACTTATGCACTAGGCAATGCTCACGCTTTGTCAGAGGTTTCGGTTCCGAGTCAGCTTCTGGGGGGAGTAAAGGTTGCCTCTCTGGATCTTGATTTGGGGTTTTATTAGGATAAATATCTAGTTATGTCAATGCTGATAGAGTAGATAGGTCACAGACCGTTATTACCTTGTGAGCGTCCAAGATAACCAACTGCGAGTATTTAAGTATAAATAGTGGAGGCTGAATCTCTCCTTCTGCTTTGTTGTGGGTGTGAGGCGGCAGAAGGTGACAGTCACTATGTTGCCCATTATGGTTGAAAAGGCCAGGGCTAGGACAGTGGAAATATTCCATGTTACTTAGCTATTAAAGTCGGTCCAGCGACTGAGACTCCCGTCGAGTGGACGGTGGTATGGATCCGGCCGCGCCATCGGTCGCCTCACTTCCCAAACAAC
>NW_015622743.1:0-2092 GCF_000835495.1 Cladophialophora immunda | reverse complement strand
AGCCCTCATCCAATCGCTTTTGGTGGACGCGAAGAGCCTTATGCGCTCGCTGCCAGGCGGGCAAAGCGATGAGTCACCACGGCACATGGTGATCTCAAGCTGACCGTTCCACGCGTCGAGGAGTGGTACGCAGAGGACCACGGTCTAAGTTGTAATGTCAAAGGATATTTCTATACTCGGGAAAGCCTTCATGTGTTTTCACGAAATGACAGCCAAATGACGTTGGCGACCGGGACGAATTCCCCACGAAAATTACCCCTGTGACCAAGTACTTCTCCGACGAGGCCGAGAACTCTCCGATACGATCACGTGGTGCCTGGCACCAATTCCATGTATCTGCATTGCAAGCGCCAAGTCCTCCGTCCCTGAGCATTCCTTCCTAGCTGGCCGCACCTTTCCGGTATGGCGCGGCTGAGCTGCGCGCGAAAACCTGAAATTGCGCCTGGAACACAAGCACAAACACCTCAGCCCTTTGGCCCTGTCGACTAACACGATATTCTACAATACGTTCAAATTGTGAGCGCGTTGAAGAGCTATGGCAGCTTCCTGCTTCGCCCCGTGTTCTACTTCCCTTCGCACCCACACTATCAACTCAACGTTCGGGAGATTTCGATGACCCAGGCACGAGGGTCTCCTCAAGATTGACAAGACGCTTTCCCTCACTCGTTCTCCCTATAATCGATCTGCATTACTCTTGGCGACGGAATATTATGGTGCTAAAATACTGTATGCGATTTGAGGATAGATGCTAGAACACATCATAGAGTGCAGGCAACACCTTGCGCAAGAAAAAATATCAAAATTGTCATGAGTAAATGCAGGATACCAAAACCAGCCCCAAGAGCCCTACCGTCCAAGAAATGGGAAGCGGCCCTTTATCGTGAACTATGAAGGTTGACTCCATTCACCTTTCCAGCACTTGATGCGGGCATTGACGGGGAGAGAACAAAACCGGTTGGAAATCTTCAGAGCGATTCCATCCTCTCGTCTGCAGCTCCCAGTGTCTAGCTCGTTGCCTGCCGACGATTAGCCACAATAAAATATCGATCACCGAACACATTTCACCTTTCGTCATTCAATATCCTCGTGGTGAAATCACGGAAGCTGAGTTTACAGAACAAGGCACGCCCTTCGTCAAGAATGGCTCCACTTTCCCGAGGATATGCTAGTCTGTTAATGAGAGGTTGAATGGAGAATCAGAACTGCAAAACAGAACAATAACTTTCCAAGCCCCTAGACTCAATCCCGGACATGTCTTTGTCGATTTCCTTAGGATTGGAAGGAGCGTCTGATGAGGTTTTAGGAGTCTTGGGAGGGCTGGGACCGTTTTTTTGACGTTTGGCAGATTTTCTAATTCGGCCGGCGGTGCCAGGTTCCGCTGCTCCACGCTTTTTTCGGGCCGCCGCAAGGTCATCATATGTCATGATCTTGGCCCGTCCGATCACGGTGGACCTTGTCGATGCTCGCGTCTTTTTCTCATTATTCTGGTCGAACAAGTGCTTATTATCCGCTCGCAGGAGCGAACAGTCGGCGAGCGACTTTTCAACCGCATTGCGGAACTTTGCGAATCGTCGTTTGACAGGGCTGTCAAGATCACCGATATCGTGTTCCAGTTTCTTGCTCAGCAAGGTGATACCCTCCGAAGTGGTAGGGGTGGTCAGCAGTTCACTCGGGGGTGGACGGGTAACAGGGATGGCGCGCTAGTACCGCGGCCGTATGGATGATCACCAAATGTACCTTGCAGCACCTGCATGGCACCCTGCATGTCAACACGAGCCTTGGAATAATTGGTTCAAAGCTAGCCTTATGTGACTTTGTATGTTTTTCATTCACGTTATGGGACTAGAATGCTTATTCCAAGTGTATGGTCACCATGTGTAGAGTATTGTTGGACTAGAATGAGGCTTCGCGCAAGAAGCATTCAAGGCCTGAAGGAAGCGGAGATTGGTAACTTTGGTATACAGCGGAAACTTTCAATCGAGTGGCTCTCATCGACCATCTGGAGCCCATATATACATCACATTGGGATGCTGGCTGAGAATGCGTGCCATGAAATCATGAGGTACCTTCCCTTTGTCGCATATGACCGTGC
>NW_015622742.1:0-2095 GCF_000835495.1 Cladophialophora immunda | reverse complement strand
GATAAAAGGATCTCACGGTCTGCAACATCTGCTGCTTCGCGCGCGCAGACCCTTCGTGGATGATCCAACCTACCAGGACCAGTAACCTTGTGCGGGGATCCCTTGCTGACACCTCAAAACGATTCGACCGCTCAATTGGGTGATACTCAGCGAGTGACGAGAGACACGTGTCATATGGGAAATCTTGCATGTGGCGGAAAAGTCGGGACTGGGCAACCGGTTAGGCACCGAACAGCGAATATCATTGGAAGGGAACGAACATCCACTTTAGAGGGCGTGTCGTAGGGACCGCAATCTTGAAGGACTTGCTGCGAGATGACACACTCGAAGTATTTCCGACCAAACCAATAGCCGACCTCGTCACGCATATCCGTTGTTCCAGATGTGAAGGACAGATTCTCTACATCTGAATCGTCGTAAATGGAAGTTCCAGCAGCGTTGGAGGAGGGTTTGGCCTCCATGGTGTCAATTTAGCTCCAAGACAAGAGTGCCTGTCAAATGCTGAATGTACATGGGACGACTAAATGAGAGTGTCAACGATAACGGCTTTGAAAGACATTTTCCTTATATATTTTGTTGTGACAGGTCCTGAAGTATGTTGTCATAACCCAGCCAATGAGCCGTTAGGGAATGGCGCTAAAATGCCGAACGGCATTTTAGCGCAGTCTCCGGAACAGAAGAGTCTCCCTTCAAAGTATGGGTCTCCACAGTGCACGCAAGTAGCCGTCTTGTTTCGCAGTGATTCTGCTTGGAATCCTTCCCGTCTCAAGCGAGTAGCGTCGCGATGCACTTTTGGAGGTGAAAAGCTGCGGCTCAAGGCCGAGCTGTTTCGGTTCAATCAGATCGACGACGTGGCCAAATCCATGGAAGTTCCTGTGGGCGTGAGCTACCATCGCGAATCACAGCTTGCGACGTGTACAGACCTATCAGCACGTCCTTATCGACAGGGGTCAAGGGTCGCTGGTCCCAGTATCGATTGAATGCATCTCTGAGGCACTTCTGCCGCTCGAGTCGATGAACTCGATGGCCACCCTTCAACTGGCCGCTCGAAGCGAGGCGACAGGATTCCTCGACGAAAGCACTGGGGGATTGTGGTCGAAGGTTGATAAGGTCGCACGGCAGTCGTCCACCATCGACCTCGGATGCTTGCGTGGTCTTGTCGATTGCCCGAATAACAGTTCGAAGATTCAGCTGGCCCTGCGCAGCGTTCACGTTCACCTATCCACTTTCGATTGGCTTCTTGCCAGTACTTGACAGGATTTCCGGTCGCCGGCATTCGTCAAGAGATCTCGATGCCTGACGCTGTAGACTGCATTGAGATTTCCTCGCGATGTTAGGTTGTGGCAGTTGAGTGGGCAGTGGACGGGATAGGCCGTATTGCAACTTTAAGCTTCTGCAAACCTAGCCAGGGTAGCTCCGTGTCCACGCTCCATAGACTATGTGCCACTCAAGGACAGCCCTGGAGAGAAATTTTGCGAAATTGCCGGCTCGACGGCAAACCCGATGACATGCTCCAACACGTCTACGGATCCACCACAAGTGCGGTGGATGTTCGGACCCCATATGATGCGCCACGTTGTCTTCCAATCCAACAGCCATTTTGGGAACTCATCACAGTTTGTCTGGCTGCGGGGGGAGATTGTCCCGGATGCTCAAAGGAGGCAGAAAATATTCCTCTTGCGATGACCTCAGGGTCACCTCTATTCAAAGATGGAACACATTCCCTTCCGTTAACGCTTGTATGCCGACACCTAAGAAGAAATTTAGACCCTCTCCAGAGATCGATGTGCAAAATAGGCAGACAGCTTTCCGACAGGAGGTTCGGACGAAAATACCCACACGTAGTGCTGTAAGAATGCGGCGATTCTCTTATCCATTGCCCTCGTCACCATCTGGACTTCATCTCCATCTTGCACATCCACTTGAGCCTCGAGCTCAACCTCGCCAACCGTATGCCCAAAATCTGTCTGGTCGAGTACGACCTTGAAGTCTGAATCTGCGATCCAAACGCGGCGAAATGTGCTGAAACTGGCAAAATGGCTCAAACCAAACAATTGAGATGAGCCGTAATCCCGACCAGTCAATGATCTGATGT
>NW_015622741.1:0-2146 GCF_000835495.1 Cladophialophora immunda | reverse complement strand
CACCGCTAAGCTCGCAAGACTCAACAGGTCTTGCTATTGGTACAAGTTCATCACTATCAAGTATATATCTCGCGACCTCATCTCTCTCATCCTCGCCAGACTCCACAGATCGAGTGGCGGCTACAGACACAATACTCTCCAGCTCGACCACGCTGCCAGGCACATCGCTCTCAACTCCTTCACCTACTAGCTCAACATCCGTAAGCGTAACGTCCCTGACCGGGTCACCGAAGAGGTCCTCGAGCGACCCCACGCTCACATCGACGGGGCAGGCAAGTTCTCCCTCGAAAACTTCGTCCTCCGCGGCCGCGTACCATATCCACGTCTGGCAGGCCCTCGGCCAAAACGTCGGGCAGAAAGCTGTATATCTTGCAGTCCAGGTTATGCAGAATGGGCAAGTGCTCCAATTTACGAAAGGATCGCTTCAGTGGAACGACACTCTCCGAGTGGACGGCTCAAGATTACCACAGCCCTTACTCGTTACTGCTCATCTCGAGGATAGGGACCAAAAGCTGAGGCGACGCGAAGTCAGTGGACTGGCGCTATTCACCCCTTATGCGGAAAAACAGGTCCTCATATTCGAGCTTGGTGCAAGATCTTGGAATTCTTCCTCCGACAATTGCCAAGTCGGCAAATGGGACAACGGGAATTTCGGTGACCTTCTGGGGGGTTTGCTCGGTGACGCGTTCTTCCCGGTAAGTGGGATTCGACCCTTCTCAAAGCTTCCGGAGCTAACGTCACAAATTTCACCGCAGGAACGACAGATGAGCTGCGATATTGAAGCCGAATAAAGAGTAATAACCCTCGTCCCTGCATCATGGGTGTTTCCCCCCAGTATACCGTCTTTTAACGAGTGTCTAGTATACACTAATCTCCACAACAGAATAGTCCCCGCCCTGAGGGTATAAATCTACTGACATGCATATTCGCGCTTGCGTGTTTTTTTTGTTTTTAAGCGCGACGCTTCAATAGCCAGTGGCTGGAGAATTGGCACGATATAACTGTGGTGCTCTCGTACATGGCGCGCGACCAGAGGCACCTCGGAGCTCTCTTGTAACGAAATAGTGATTCTTCCGCCCAAGCGAGGCTATTGGTGACGGTCAACGGCGTTGGCTTGCTGCGAAGCGTGAGGCGCCCGATCGTGCAAATGAAGATTACTCGACTAACAGTTGCAAAGTCTCGTTCGCATCTAGGCCCATGCCCCCAAATTCGGGTGGAGACGTGAAGATGCGTATGGAATAGTTAATTGGTTAGCTGGATTACTTATAGATAAAACAAGTAACTATCCTAGATCGTCGTTGCTGATTCCAGAGTACGATATGTGGAGAGGCAGACCGGTTTTAGGAATGATTTAAACGCCCTGAGCTCGTGTATAAGCGATCATAGACCGAAGGTCATTTCCTGTGAGTCGGCCATAGGAAATGAATATTCGCCTCGCGTCATCAAAGATAGTAATTATGTTTTCGGGTAGTACAGTAGTCTCGTCTGTGGATGACTCTCGATTAATATGGGCCATGATTGAGCATGGGCCATATCCCAATAGAGCACATTCAAATTTGAGAGTGCTATGTCGTCGATTTGCTCATGGATTTTCGAGGATGCAGACATAATCACGGTCTCTCTCGATCATCGGCCCTAAAATAAGGGTATAGTTATAAGATAGTCGACAACATGGATTAGTTGCTTGGGTATGGTCTGCCACAGCGCGGTGAAAGTATAAAAGACCGCCCGGATTGTTGATGCAGTGGTGCTTAACGACTGTGAGGCGTGGGTTATGTCGACCGTATACGAGTCATCAAATCCTTGTTTGTAGGTCAGCTCCGGTGTCCACAATGGGATGGACCCGTAGGATTCTTCGAGATAGATGAAAATAACAACGTATCCGCATATAAGGCAATAATCCAGATTTCGTAAACTATATTACGTGTGATGGGTTGAACCCTGAAGGAGGCTCAGTTCGGGTCAGCCGGACAATATCCACGCAAGGGATACACGACCACGTAAGGAGTACAGACCAAGAGAGCCTTGACAACCAGAGCACCGTACGCAAAGAATAGATAGCGTATACGGAATCAGGAGGCAAGGGAAAGAGGCAAGGCAACGAGGACCCCTTACAGTAGAGCGTCCCATATAACGAGAGAGAGAG
>NW_015622740.1:0-2158 GCF_000835495.1 Cladophialophora immunda | reverse complement strand
ATGTCGCAAGACCTCCTGGCACTAGGCGCAATCAGGTAACGCCTGAAGCGCGTGTAAAACGGCAACTGTTTCAGGCGCAACACCTCCCTCCATCATCAAACAGAAAGGCAGGAGTGGCGTACTGGGGGAGACTTACTTTGAAACACCATGCCAATGTCAAGCGCGAGGGGACTACCTAAACTACGGGCCAATGTAACAATAAAGAATTCTTGCGGCACTATCGGCTAGAAGTGACGACTTTCCACTCACACAATCGGCTCTAAACAGGAACAAGAGATGAAAGAGGCAGACTCACGAGAAGTCTGCACGCGATGGAACCCAGAATCAAGCACGATATTGGCAAACAAAGCACGTGTTCTGTCATCGTCGCTTTAACGACTATATCGAAATAGCGTGACCCAAAAGAGATCTGAGTTAAGCTCTTCGTTTGAAGCTGTGGAGTCGTGACCGCGACCATAAGTCAATCGCTACATTCGATCGCTTTCCACAGCCAAGGAGATTTTTGACCCGTGAAGGCTCCCCGAAGGGCGTCGCTTGATACTTTGTTCGAAGCTGCTCGATAGGAAATTGACCACAATCAGTTTTGGCAAAGCCGAGATCGCAAAATCGACCAGATTTCCAGACTTTTCATTGGTCATTGAATGTTGCCGGCCAAAGACTGAGTATTTAGGCGTCCTTTCTCTGTCAACCCCTTGACAATAGCAGCATACCACTTGACTATATTGTGTAAACCGTCGATGACTCTATTAGATTCTTATGTCGCAGCCAGGGATACCTCCACAGTATTGAGCTCACCTTCTGTCAATACAAGGCTGCTGCTATCGAAGTTTTCAAAGTACCGCTTTAGATTCATCAACCATGCCACTAGATGGGAACAATGGATTGCTTGAGAACTCCAACTTTGAAGTTCGATAGCCATATGTGGAAACGACGAGAAACCGATTGGATTCCACCAGCTCTTCTCTTCTCTAGTTACGAGGAAAAACTTCATTTGCCACAGCGAGCTAGACCGCAAAATTTCGACATGGTGTGCGGCCGGACCCTTCTTCTGTAGCGTCATAATCTCGTCTGATGTGCCGATCGCGATCCAATAATGATTTGGATCTATCTGGGTATCGCGCCCAATCTTACTCACGATCGGCTGGCGGAAAAAATTGTAGTCTTCAGGAAGTTCGTCAACAACAGCAATTCTGGTCTGTACTTGTAAGTTACCATAGCCAGTCAACCGAATGAAGTACTCACATTGACAGCCATTCTAGCAAGCTTAATAATCACTCGAGCGCCCAGAAAGATTCGTAAGTCGCTGTCATTAAGATATTCGCGGAGAGCCTGCAAGTGTTGCGGGTTTGGATGACTCGGCGAACTCTCCTCTGCCAAGGCATCGTTTGTTGGCCATGCCCCTGGAATAGTGGCAGACATGCTAGCCAACTCAATCAGAACAGATTGTGAGGTGAGAAATAGCGACGACTACAGGTGATGAACGCAACCTGCTTCGTTGCAGGCTCAGGATTGCGCGATTTCGCACAGCCTTACCTCCTAGGCGCAGCACAAGGCAACCGCCCATGCAGACCCACGGGTGACGCAGCACGAAAGCGCCACAAAACTTGGCGCCTCGGCGATTAGCCGCTGCTTGACCGGGTCAAAGCCTCAGCCACGAAAATGAAGTGGTGGCCTAAGGTCTTGTGAAAAATATACACATCTTGAAATTGCGCTTTAGTAGGAGAGATATGGTGCTTCCCCCCTGCTTCAAACAGCATTTGTGCCTGGTGAGGCAACCCCTCACGGGTTGCGCACATTCTTCTTTCCAGAGCCATGCCTGGCCTTCCGGTCGAATTTTATGTCTTTTCAAGACGATCTTCAGACAAATCGACCCGCCATCGCTATGTCTACCTCAAGCAACATGCGACGCTCTAGTGATTGAATGCCTCAAGAATGTCTAAAATGTGTGGAAGGACTAGCCGAGAAGCTCAGTTGTGCGCGAACAATATTTCCACATCAACCCTGGATATACATGACTTCGTTATGCAATGCAGATATGATAGATGGGATCTTGTTGACCTAGCAGGATCGTGAATAGGTCATGGATTGGTCTGTCTACCTGTGCCTGCCCTCAGGCTAGGTCTGAACGTCTATATACAAAATGCTAGGTGCCAGGAAG
>NW_015622739.1:0-2229 GCF_000835495.1 Cladophialophora immunda | reverse complement strand
CCCCCTAGCTACTACCCAGCGGAAAGAGGGCCCAGCGCTGAGTGTCTTCCTTTCCCACGTTTCTCGTCTGCCACGAGTGTTCTTTCCCATTTTCCACCCCCCGCCGACCTTTCAGCCTCCAGTCAGCACCCTTTCATTGCGCTTTTTCTTGCAATTCGGCGAGCCGCAAACATGAGCCTCAATGAGTTTGAGATGTACCGCCGGGACGAGCATGTCGACAGTTACCGCAAGGACGGCAATGTCAAAGCTTCTACGGTCGAAGGAAGAGAAGTGCGGGCAGTCCCAACGCTCGACGTACGTTCTGTGTTTACCTTCCCAACTGGGTTCGCCTCGGGCATTGATTGACCTCTGCAACAGCGGTACATTACTCGTCTCCCGGCTGTCGCCTTCCCAGCACTCTTACAATCGTCGTGGGAAGCGGTAGCCGTGGCTTTCGGCGCTGGGCTGCTCAATGGAGGTCCAACCGCTCTGGTCTGGGGCTCCCTTCTATGTATCATCGGATCTGTAGCATTGGCGTTATCCTTGGGTGAGATGGCATCCATGTATGTGTTCTCCAGAGACGTGACGATTCTTGCCGTTGACCGGTTTCCAGAACGCCAGTCGTTGGCGCTCAGTATCGCTGGACTGCCTTGTACGCCCCGAAGAGGTTTATGTCTCCCGCCTTCTGGAGCTTGCTACAAGGTATGTTGCTTGTGTCGTGAGTTTGCGTTGACAACCCAGCTGACTTGACTCTCGAGGATGGATCACCGTAAGAAGTCATTCCTAACCAGTGGACGCGCCTCTAATATCGATACAGGTCTTTGCATGGATTGCCGTCTGCACCCAAGTCTGTTTCCTCGAAGGCACCATTCTCCAAGGTCTCATTATTCTCAACGTCGACTCGTACATCCCGAAAGGGTGGCACGGGACTCTCCTAGCTTGGTCCATCCTTGCCTTGCCTCTCTTGTGCAACATCTTTGCTCGAAAGCTTCTGGCTCCTGTGGAAATCTTGGGAGGTGTTGTACATGTCGGCCTCTTCGTCACCTTCATCATCGTCCTGGTGGTTCTCTCGCCGCGAAGTTCCGCCGCTTACGTCTTCACCGAGACCAATACCAATCTTAGTGGCTACTCGAATGGTGGCGTATCATGGTGCATTGGTCTCTTGTCTGGCGCTTTTCCTTTAGCAGGTATGGGCTGTTTGCACACAGAACAGGAGGCAGGATGGTTGCTGATATTCCAATAGGGTTTGACGGAGTGTTGCATATGAGTATGAAGACTTGTCGAACACGTAGGATCCAAGCTCACTCTTCCATCCAGGTGCCGAAGTCAAGGACGCATCTCTCCGCGTACCACAAAGTATGGCCTTGAGCACGCTCATTAACGGAGTTATGACCTGGGGCATTATCATCACCATTCTCTTTACCATTGGCGACCCAGTCGCCGTATCCCAGACCCCCTACGTCTATCCGATTATCCAGATGCTGTACAACGCGACGGGCTCTAAAGGGGCCACCACGGCGATGATGACCTTGGTCTTGTTCATTGGAGTGGTCGCCGTCTTCAGTACTCTTGCCTCCGTGTCCCGCCTGACTTGGGCCTTCGCGAAAGACAAGGGCCTCCCGTTCTCTGGATTCTTCAGCATTGTAAGTCAGCCCACGTCGATCCCACACCACCAAAGGGGTTAACTCCAACCTTGATACCGATCAATTTTTTTAATATTCTCACTCCTTTAGGTCCACCCTAAGCTGCGTATCCCCTTGAACTCGCTCCTTTTGATCGCGACTATCGTCATGGTCCTCAATCTCATCAATATCGGCAGTACAACAGCCTTCTTCGCCATCCTGTCGCTAAACACTCTAGCCCTCTACATCAGCTACATTATCCCGATTATCTTCTTTATCATCCATAAGATACGAGGCTTCCCCGTACCTTACGGGCCCTTTAAACTACCGCGCGGGCTCGGGCTCCCTATAAACTTCCTCGCCGTCAGCTACGCTGTCTTCATCAGTATCTGGCTCCCCTTCCCCGCGGTCGTCCCCGTCAACGCCCAGACTATGAACTACGGGGGTCCCGTCGTGGGGTTTGTCCTTCTCGTCGCCCTTGGGGATTGGTTTATCGGTGGGAGGAAGAGGTTCACCGTCCCCGTGGATATCTGTAACGCCGACGACGAGGGCGCCCAGAGCGATTCCCCGTAAGATCATTTAGAAGATACTCGTATTAGTGGCCAAATCGCTTTTTGGGGGGGGGGGG
>NW_015622738.1:0-2303 GCF_000835495.1 Cladophialophora immunda | reverse complement strand
CCGACGGAGCCAAGGGCAACCCCCCCCCCCCCCCCCGCGGGGACCGAGATATCAGGGATCTTGCAGAACGTTCCGAGAGCTGTACTTCTCGCGCTTCGGTGGACTTCAGGCGCGTATATAGTCGTTCATATGGTCCTTACGGCTGGACTCTCGCACTCTGGGCGAACTTTGAGACCCGCGCCCATAGTCCTCTCGACCGGGCACAGAGAGTGTGCGTTGCTAGTGAACCATCCGCCGGCGGGGACAACGTTAGGTTCAAGAATCTTTACCAACCTTCACCAACGGCTTCTGTGTCGGCCGAAGCAGCTGTTTCTGACCTGGATCCAGTTTTACTCTCATGTCACCCCTCTCCAAAGCTGTTCCTTCCGCCTGCAACCGTTGTTGTTCCGACTGCGTCACGTCGACGTCTTTCTGCCTTCTCGACGGTGCTCGATCCTGGCTCGAGGACGGGTGGGGTATCTTCTATCCCAAGCTCAGGTGGGATTCCGCCTTACAAGGTCCACAATTGCCGCGAAGGAGGTCGGGTAGGTTGGGTCTTGAGCTGATTCCGAAGGAGCTGGCGCGGTAGTGTTTGCGGCGGTGGATGTCGAACCGGTCGTTTGGGAGGGTTCTCAAGGCCACGAAGACGGTGCTGATGAAGATGATCTTGATTGCGGTCCTGAAGTGGAACTTTTAGGCCGGGCCTGAGGTTGGAATAGTTGCAGGCGAGGATGTGCATGTGGGTGGGATTGTAGCCCGCTTAAATACGCTTGGGCAGTCACCGGCGGCGTGATGTGAAACCTCCTTGAGAAATAGAAGTATTGTGCCTGGAGCACCAGGTCTGATTTCTCGCGTAGTTCTTCCCGGGTTGCAGGCGTGTCCTGATGTATAGCCTCTAGGTCTGGTTGCGGAGGAAGTGCTTAGCTGGCCGCTGAGGATATCTGAACAGAAGCAGCGGCGCGGGGGAGAGACGTTGTTGGAGGATGAAGCGGTAGGGAATCTAGTGGGGGGCTAGGAGGAGTGCGATGTGCCTGGAGTGTGTCGCTCTTCAGCCGTCGTGAAACAATATCAGGCCATCAGGGAGAAGAGCGCGCAGTGTTGGGTGTTGAGTTGCAACGACTCTGTGGCCTAGACTTGGTGTTACCACAAAGAACCTCAGACAAGGCTAACCCGCGTAGGGAGCAGCCAATCGGAGTCGCTTGCCAGCCGCAAGGCTGAGCTCGATTAGCGCTCGCACTTAACTCGCGCTTCGTTTCACATCGAATTGGCCCAGTGGCCACTGCTCGCTGCCCACTGCCCACGCTGTCTAACCCCATGCTCTGCCTTCCCATAATACACCACCTTAAGCCCTCATCTTTGCCCAACGCGTCACTAGACCACCTTTAACCATGGCAGAGAATATGCCCACACCGGTATCTCCTGGCACCGGGCTCTATCCTAGCCCTGGCTTATTATCTAGCGGCACTTCCGACACGGCAGACGACAGCGGACCGGATCTCAGTGACAGCCCTCCGGAGATGCGTATGCTGCGCTGTATTGAGCGGCACGATAAGGATTTCAGAGAAAAGCTTCACCTCTTGATCAGATTTACGAAGATGGTCGCCCGCGACCACGCCAAGTCCATCCGCCATTTGAAGAAGGCTTGCATGGGAGACGCTCCCGGAAATCGAAGCAACCATCAAACACAACCCACCCTAACAGCTCCTGAACCGACCGTCGAAGAATCCATCTGGGCTGCTCCACGGCAAGCGGAGGAAGCCGCGGAAGAAGATTTCGTCGAGAATTTAACATCCGCGCAACTGACCTCCAGTTTGATCCCCCAGGACGTGGCAAACGCCGCAATTGGATCCCCTCCTCAGACAGTGTTACCGCCTGCCGCCGGCGACCTTCACCCTAATGGTGATAAGCACGAGTTGTATCAGCCTCCTCGCTTGGAGGAGCCTTCCGGAGAGGAACATGAGAATTCAAGTCTTGACGATACAGACGATGACGGTGGTTCATCTTATTCCACTGATGACGATGATCATGATCAGGATATCACCTATGAAGAGTCTCCCACCGCGGACAGGCCCACGCAGATTGCCCCTGCGGAAACGCAACCTACTACTCCACTACGAAGAGCTGCCGCTCGAATTCGACAAGCACCAGCATCTCAACCCAGCAAAAGCTCTCAGGCGACTCGCGATGGATCTCGGCGTTGGACGGAAGCTGAGGAAAACTTTATGATCAACACCATCCATGATTTGATGCAAGAACAAGACCTTGGACCGACAAAGACGTACATGTGGCAACGTGCGTCCGCCATTCTCAACACGCATGGCTAC
>NW_015622737.1:0-2309 GCF_000835495.1 Cladophialophora immunda | reverse complement strand
AAAAAAAAAACCTCTAGTTTGCGCAACAGAGGAATGGTAGAGTAGCGTAAGGAAGTGAGAACCACGAAATCCGCCAGCCCAGAACATAAAACATATAGTAACAGGATCGGACTTGGTCAGAGAGAATATGCCTAGAGGCCGAACTCGCAAATGGAAGGCGGAATGTCCTGAAGGGCTGGACTAAACGGATATAAGCTGGCTTTTTTGTCATTTTTTAATTGTTCGTTTTGGGTCCCCACTTTCGTAGAAGTCTCGTCCGCCCAATCTAATCTAGCCATGTTCCCACATTCCTGATTTGGCACCAATGAGCCGGAACGATATTCAACCAGCACAGAAAGTCAAGCTGGGAAAATTTGAAAGTCAAATTGCGAATCATATGCTACGACGCCATTGAGCATAGATAGATGTACTATGACTAAGAGAAAGATTCACATACTATCTACGTACCTAGGAAACTCGAAATAGGTCATTTATAGACGAGGATGGTGAATTCTGTCGGGGCTCGTAAATCGGAAAAGAGGCGTACAGACAAAAAAGAAATTTTGTTCAGATCGTGCTCGCCATAACGCGATATTCTGATCAGATAGGTAGATGATGTTCAAAATGACGTCTTAGTTTACCTAGACCACGGAAGGTTACTGTACAAATATACCCAAAGGGTAATATGTTTGTTGGGCGAGCCTGTAAATGTTCTCCAGTGATCAAATTTCACTTTCTTCGCCCATCCCGCACTTTCAGACACTTAAGTAGGCAGGCACAGGCTGTTCGTTCCACGCATTCAGGTGAGAAACACCAACGGCTCCCTACTCGGCTACGAAGCCAGAGGCGGAGACGCCAAGTACTGGTGGTTGAGATAGAGACTGACCCGAGCCTTCCAGACTCATCCACATCACCCCGTACCACGCCTGCCACACGTACACGTCTAAGTCCATACCGGCGGCATGTCGTCTGGCAGCTCCCAAAAGCTCGTCCTACAGAGTTCTGATGGCGAGGACATCGAAGTCGGTGAGCCACATCTCAGCATAGTCTACATGCCGCTTCGGCGAGCTGATTGCTTGCAGATTGCGTTGTTGCCGAGAGATCAATTCTCATTAAGAACGCGGTCGGCGATCTCGGCAAAGGTGCCATGGAGGAGGTCATCCCCATCCCCAACGTCGAAGCCGCCGTCCTCAAAAAGGTGATCGAGTGGTGCACGCATCACCAGACCGATCCTCCTACAACGGGCGAGGATGACAAGGACCCGCGTAAGAAGACGCCTGACATCAACGAGTGGGATCAAAAGTTCATGCAGGTTGATCAAGAAATGCTTTTTAACATCATCCTGGCGGCCAATTATCTCGACATTAAGCCTTTGTTGGATACCGGATGCAAGACCGTCGCCAATATGATCAAGGGGAAGTCGCCCGAAGAAATCCGCCAAACGTTCAATATCAAGAACGACTTCGCGCCTGGGGAAGAAGACCAGATCCGCCGGGAAAACGAGTGGGCTGAAGAGTGAGTTTACCGCCCACTGGATCTACGGTGACACATACTGACTTCTCAAATAGTCGTTGAAGTTAGTCCATTTTATTGGCGCGTGAGGATGAGGCGGTCAGCAGTTGCGGTCGGAGAGTGATTCTAGCGTTTGTGGAGGTACAAAGTTGAAGTCGTTGGAGGCTTCTAAATGAACGGCCTGCGCGCCCAAACGAATGAGCAAACTCCAGCATGATTCCGTAACGTGTGAGCATTATCTAGGGTAGTTATGGAGTAGACTAAACGTCGCGGAGAGAACAGGCTGTATCACCCCGAAGGTGACCGTCCTCTCCATTAAACGAGGTATATGTCTTCTCGTCCCATACTCTCCAATGCATCCTCGACGGAGACGCTTTCTTCAGACCGAATGCCACAGACCGTGCAAGCCTGGCTGTGGTCCAACCCGAATATCCCAATTCTCTCGTACCTCGTCTCAGCTGCAGGCGACACCGATTCTCTCAATAGGAGGCCGGCGAGAGCTGTTGGCTCCACTCCCGATCGCTCCTGCCACTGTGTGCAGATTGGAAGTAGAAACACAACCATAGAATCGGAGTCTGGCACCATCGGCGTATCGAGGTAGATGGTGGGCTCCATCGAGCATGGTTGCATGTCGTTGGGGTCGTCGTGACTGCTGAGCACCAACACATACAATCCATCCTCCTTGGGGTTTCCGTCCACATCCCGGTTGGCGATTTGGAGACGAGCCTCGAACAGAGATCCTCGAATTTGCATCTCCGCGGATGAGACCTTGGCCATTTTGCTGTTCTTGGGCTGTTCAATGGCTGTACTCAAGATCT
>NW_015622736.1:0-2324 GCF_000835495.1 Cladophialophora immunda | reverse complement strand
AATGATCGACTGTCTCTCGTGCGTGTCCGCATGCGCACTGGTCTGTTGGGGCTGCATTGATCCGATGGAGATAGCTGTTCAATCTTGCCATGCCCATCCTGAGTTGGGCCAGCACGTTTGCTTCGTCCCATGAAAGTTTGTCGTACAGCTGCCTCGTATGTTTGCCCGGTAACGCTACATCCACTCTCTTGGAATGTGATCCGACCTTTTCTGGCAAGCATCTGGTGGGACCTCTTTTGGCGCACGCGGCGTTGAGCATGGTAGACCTCATTCCCGGTCGTGGCTTCTGTGTTTGGGAGTCTTGACCGGTGGCCTTTTGTGCTCTGTCTTTGGCGAGCTTTTTGAGCTTATTGTCGTTGTTCGCTGGAGTCCATATGACCGTCACCATGTTGCCCTTTCTCTGTAATCGTCGTATGGAGTCATAGATGTGACAGATGTACTCCTGTCCCGACTGTTGGCGCGGATGTCTCAGTGAGAGCACCGCCGCCTTGTTACTTGTCAATAGCACGATTTTGCGAAACCTAAGCGGTGGGAGCTGCTTCAAGGCTTGCGCCATTGCTATAAGCTCTCCGGAGTACGGATTCTGTTGTGACCTTGATCCAATCGTGGAGTAAATGGTCTTGCGCCTTGGCTTACTGCGCGCTGATGTTGCCAATTGGGTCGCCACGCCAAATCCTACCACGCCGTTTCGTGCTGAGCAATTAACGGCCACCCGCATGGCGACCTCGGTCTGGTTCGGAGTGGTGCCGTCGGTGATGGTCTGTATCCGCTTCTCCCAGGGCGCCAGCGAGAAAGGGTGGACGGGCTCCAGCTCCTCCATTGCACAGTCCTTAAGTACCTCGGCCACGTCGTGCAGCGGCGAGCGAAACTGTCTTCTGAATCTCCGCATCCGGGACGTCTTCCGGCGGAGTGGATTGGTGTCAGGCAGTGTATGGATGTCTGTCCAGAGCTTGATGACTCTCCTCCAAAATCGATCTTGTGCCGGAGCGATGCCGGCCTCTGCTTCAGCGACGCTCGTTGCCACTGTGAGAAATGTCCCGACGATCGCCTGTGCCCCCACCCGTTGGACTCTATTGATCGGGCCTTTGAGTCGATTAGTAAACGCATGCATCCAGCAATCGTGCGAGTCTGCTCCACATTGCTGGATCGACTCGGAAGGGCAGCATTACCAGATGAACGCGAAGCACCTGACCGCGCTCGTCGAGTATGTTGCCCAGTACGGAATGCTGAAAACTCACAGTGACGTCCCCCAACACCTTCAAGACAAATTGAGAGTGGAGGAACGCGAGCGCCGACGCAAACAAGCTCCGCGGTCTGATCCTACCATCCACATCACCAATGTGCTACCTGACCAGTACATGTCACAGGTGGGAGTGGAGCAGGGTCGGGTGACTTATGGCGATCCTTCGAAGACGGCCCAGTCTTTACATCTAGAAGACAACGGTTTCCTAGATGATGAGCTACAAGATTACGCCACGTGGCAGCAGTCGAGGGTCCGGCACCCTAAACGGAAAGCTGAGATCGGCAAGGCTCTTGATGTGCTGAACAACCACAACTTCGACCTCGGGCTCCTTTTTGACGATCACGACCCTGACTTCTTGGTAAAAGCTGGTGTGCCACTCGGCACGGCTCGCCGTATTTATTGCCGGGAAGACATTCTGAGTTTCAATAGGAGGAAGCGCCCTAGGCTGGACCTTGAAGGGGATGGGAATTGATTGAGCAAAGTGGATTGGATGCTTACATTCTTCTGTACTCTAGGCTGTGTAACACTAATGATTGGATCTAAATTCTGGCGAATGACCTGCATTCTAGCACACTACTACCGGTACATACCTCGCTTCCGGCTCTTCAATCGTCCATCCTGAGTGCCTGAAGTGACCCCTAGCGCTCTCCTTCCTTTCTCCCTCGGTGTCCCACCACGTCCACACACCAGTCGAGAAACGACGCAAAGCCTTGTTCGGGGCTCTCTTCGTATATCTTCCAGTACTTTTTAACGAATGCTTTCAACTCGGCGAAAAACTCTTCGATGGGATTCAAGCGTGGTGAATATGGGGCCAAATAAATGAGCTTGACCCCCGCCGCGCGACACATTTGGGTAATACGCTCACTGCGATGAAAAGACGCATTGTCCATGATGAGCACGGAGTTAGGCTCAGGAAATCTGCCACAATGGCAAAGAAGCTGTCCGATGAAATCCTCAAACATAGCGCTGTCAGTGGAACCTTGATAGATGCATGAGAACAAGATGCCATCCTGGGAGTATGCGGGCAGGATCTGATATCGCTCACCCCGTCGAAATTTGGTGATTTGAACGGGTGTCACCC
>NW_015622735.1:0-2333 GCF_000835495.1 Cladophialophora immunda | reverse complement strand
TTTTTTTTTTTTTTTTTTAAGGTTCAGCGATAATTCGCCTAGCACTGCCTCCAAGATTGGTGATTGGTGTTATGACCAAAAGTTCGGCGGAGAGTTGTCCAGTCATCAACGGAATCGTAGCCTACTTGCCTCTTGGCGAGGTAGACGCCCAAAGCCCTGACCCTGGAGAATGGGCGTCAGGCGCCGAGACATACATTAGTCGTCTCACTGTCTAAAGTTTAAAAGGGAGTATCACGCAACGGCAGATATTCGTGACGAGGCCGAACGGGCGCGCAAGGGATCCGACGTGTTGCACGAGATGATGGACTGTACGAGTCAAAGGGCAAGTCCCTCGAATGTTTTGCAGGTTGTTCTGGGGGGAGTACTGGCGTAGTACTGACGACGAATGGCCCGTCAAGTCAGATAATTCTTCATCTTTCTTTTCGTCAAAGCTCGGTTAGAGCACTGTTTCAATTGGACCTTGGCCGTCGCAATGTCAGCCAAAAGGGGCATTCCTTGGGTGGCGCCCAAAGCTCCAGTGGCAAGGGTGGTAAAGGAAGAGTAGGGAGTGGGGTGCATTAGCGCCATAGATTAGCAAATGATGAAAGCAGACAACGCAATGGAAAGTGCCGAAACCGGTGAGCATAGAAACGAATTGGAAATCGACAGGGGTGAAGCTCTCGACAGGGGTGAAGCTCTGCATGTTTATAAATATCATAATGTTTTTCCTAGTTGGACTGTCCACATTTGGACCTACCGACGTCTCCACAGTGATAAATGAGGACCCGTAATGGTCCTCTAGGGTTCATGTTCCCGTGGGAAGAATGAGGAATACTAGTCGTGGAGGTACCAATGAGGGAAAGCTGGACGCGAAAACAGCCGTCTCCGAACCGAGAAATGGAATAGTAAGTGGATAGGGGGTGAATTAGTTGAAGAAAATGTGTGGAGCCAAGATGTTGGTGACGGAGGCACAGATACGAAGGACTCGCTGCATAGCGGGGTTTGTCACATCCACAAGTAATTAAATAGCGGTGAGGGCTTCGCCAGTTAACTGCTTGCATGTGTGAGACAATAGGAAGAGCGGCCTTCCTATTCCCGGACCAAGGTTTACCTTAACTTTAGCTGCGGTATGAGGCTGTGAGTGTCTCTTATGTACCTCGCACCTAGATGTAAGTATTAATTGGACGTACGTAAGAAGCGTACTAGTTGAAACTGGAAAGGAGCTGGCGATGCCACTTTCCTTACCTATATTCTTGGGGATAGACTTCGCCGGAATACTAAGTACCAGCTGTGAGCTGGCTCGGAAATACGACTATGAATCGACTGGGACTGAACAACGACATATCATATAGGAGTTCGCGATTATTTAAGTCTAGTATAGAGACGGGACTGCGAGCTGGCGAGCGATGCTGAGAAGTGTCCGCAGTTTTGGTGTAAGAGCGCCGCCGCCAATGGCAGCGATGAGTCAGGACCGTCGCCCACCTTCCCAGGTTGAGACCCCGGCAGCCGTGCCAGCACACAAGGCAAGGCGCACTCCGCTAACAAAGGCGACTGACAAGCACAGGCGGACAACACTGAATAAACGGGGCAACCAACTTCCACACAAATTGACAATGACAAATAGACTCTTTTACCACTGCGTAGATCTCTTCTCTCGACTTGCTGAAGGACCAGTTATTGATCTGCCGAGATCAAGCGACGTCCAAAAGCTTGAGCTTTGGTCAAGAGCTTCTCAACAGCATCCGTACGGTACTGTCGCGCGCCGGGTTTTGACTATCAAGCAGCAGTTACAGACTTACAGTATCTCATAATCAATAAGTAAAGTCGAAATTCTATTGTGCAGCTTTACGCCATCCTCCTTAGCTACGCAACCCGCATTGCTCGAATCTACAAGTCGTCCCTCTGGCATCGTGTCCGCGCAGGGTTGAATAGTATTACTCCCAAGTATTTACAAAGAATTCTATTCTCTCCCAAACGAAGTAGAGGCCCAAGTCTCAGCCTAAAGAACCCACCGCTCTTGCTGATCATCGACGGCCTGGATCAGCTCAAAAGTACGGTTGAATGTCCTCAAGAGGATTCAGCAAAAGAACTAGTATTCTTAATCAGTGGCATTCCCGTCAAATCCTCCGTTTCGCTGATTACCCTGACACAGCCTCGAGATTGGATCTCCCAAAGTATGGATGAGGTGATGGTGCTAGACATCACCAACGACATTGCCAACAACGACATTGCCATCCTCGTATGCGAAGCGGCGCGGCTATTTCCACGTTTGGAAGTGGTTAAGCATGCCATTATTGCCACAATCCAGGCCAAGGGCAGCGGCGATTTCAACTACGCCAGGATGTTATTGAGCC
>NW_015622734.1:0-2345 GCF_000835495.1 Cladophialophora immunda | reverse complement strand
GGGGGGTGGCGGCTTCTAGCCATAACCCTTCTCTCATCGACGGGAAGCATTCCTCATGTTTTTCTTTCCTTTTTGACTTTTCCCAGGCTGTCCCGTCCGCTTAGTTTGGCTCTCGCCATCTGCCTTTCGAGGAGGGACATATTAAGCCCTCTCCCATCAATATCGTTTGATTCGTAGCGCTGGCACTTTTCTCACCAACACACAATCTACCAATCTACCTTATTATCTTTTTCTCCCGCCCACAGCAACACAGCAACACCACACCCCTACGACAGATCGGGCATACCCATATCCGTCCAATCTCGCCTCCGTGGAGCATTCCTCCCCTCGGCATGTCCACGACGCCCTTCGACATGGACCTCCGCGATGGCATCCCCAGCTATGAAGAGGCCGTCGCTAACTCACCCAAAACATCGGCCCAGGACTCAAGAACGAGAGCAGCGTCGAGCACCTCCTTGATCCGCCAACAGCGTACTCGACGTATCTACGAGCTGGTCGTAGGGTCTCTCATACCCTTTTTGGCAACTAATGTGTCCAACCTGTGCAGCCATGTTACCATCGTTGTCGTTCCAGCGGAAATCCTAAAGTCGACAAGAACTCTGACCGAGGAGAACATTGTTTCTCCCTCAATACCCAGCCATCAGACCACCGGGTTCGTCATTGCCCTTTCCGGAGCCGAGAATCATTCCTCCTTCTGGACACAGCAAGCAGTGGTTGAAGAGCTGGATTCCTTGTTCAAGAGAGAGCTCTCCCATCCATCCGCAGCAGAGGAGACACGATCTAAGAGACGGGATAAAAAATCTGAACCTCAATCACAGCTCCAACCACAGTTCCAAGTCAAACCTACACCAGAAGCTCAATTGCCACCCCGTCCCACCAAGACGTCGTGGTTCAAACGGGCCTTTTCTCTCCCCGGGCCTGACCACGATCCGACAGGTGAGACAGGCAAATGGAATCTTGGATGGCGCAGTCCCGACTTCTCTGAATCGAGCACCGGAGACAGCCGTTCAATGTCGAAAAGGCGCGAAGGGAGTAGAGCACCCCAGACAGACGAGGTGGACGTGCAGACAAGATTGCAAGATGTGAGTTTTCGAACAGAGAACGAGATGGGGCTTTTGGAGACGGAGACGGTCAAGTGCATACGGATAACAATCGAAGTGGGCCTATAGCGCCCTTCGGAGCAAAACCATACTTGACCCAACATTTCGTGGGGAGTGTCTGTCGGTTAGGACTAGTAGCTTCATAACCTGAGCTTCTCACGCCTGTTGCATCGTGTTCTCCGCATTCGCCTTTTTGCTGTAAACGCCACCCCTCGTCAGCTCAGCAATCGCAACCGGAACCGGACATGCCCCTGTAGGAGGTGGCCACCTATGCCGGCTCCTGAGTTCGAGTTCCCACCCTGGGGGCGAGGCTACACCAAAAGTCGTCAAACTATCGAAGTCTTCCCGTCGAGTGGAGGTCAGCATCTTCGAGAAACCAGAGAGGCCTCCAGAGTAGGAGGTTGAAGTTGGCCCTGGTGCGGCCGCTACAGCCGACGACGTTGGGGGTCTGCCAGAGTTACCAGGGACCAAGTTGAACTCATTCGACGGTTCGGTAGGTTTTCCCGTGTGATTATGTGGTCATTCTCTCCGTCGTCACATTGCCGGATCTCTCCAACTCTTTCAGGAAGTCTCAGGGCAACAGCAAGCCTCAATCGACCTTTCCTTTGTCACTTTCACGGTTATGGGAATGGATGGCGCGGTTTTGCTCGCCCGCCTCGCGCTTCGGTCCAGTGGGTTCTGCTTTCATTGCGTCACGACATCGACTCCGCCTTTGTCGCCAAACACGACCTCTCAGAGAGGGACACGTTGAAGCTCTACGAGACCCCGAATGTGGCACAGGATAGAGTGGGTTGAGGGGTGTGTTCCCAGGATTGGTGCGTTATCCAGTTTATGGGTTTCCCCGGAAGGATCTCAATGAAGGACAGTGGGCATCCAGGGGAGTGTCTCCGGGTAGCAGGTTCAACCGCAAGTTTGCTCAAATCGTGCTTGACTGAATCTTAGCTTACTAAATTTGGCTAGTCGTAGATTCCCCGTGGATAAATTCATCTCCTTTTGATATTCTTGACCTCGCCGCCGCCTGTTTTGTATAGCCAACCTTGGCGTTAATTGATGCCTAGTCGATGGCGAATCAGGCAGGAAATTTCGTTGCCCTGCCTGAACTAGTCCAGCAGTCCGTTTGCGGACTCGTTTACCTCTACCTCACCGTTCGGGTTTTGTTGCGAACGGCGCGTGAGCAAGATCATGCATTGGTCCGTCTCCCTGCGCCTAGTCCCAGGCCACGCCGGTTCATTTACATACAAGTTG
>NW_015622733.1:0-2352 GCF_000835495.1 Cladophialophora immunda | reverse complement strand
CCCCCCCCCCCCTCCGGGGTTCTCTCTTTCCTCCCTGCATCTCAGCAACCACACATCGCCTAATGGTGAACTGTACCTCAATCAATAGAGTTCGTTGCGCGTACCAGATTAATATTGTCATCTACATTATTGCGAGCCGAAAGTGATCTGGATAAATCTAGCCGGAATCCTACTAATTTTCGCTCTCCTATTGGCCACCCTACGCGTGACCCGGCCAGATGCCGGGGTCCCGTCGGGTTGGTTGGCATCCTTTTCGAAAATCCCGCACTTCCACCTCTATCCGGTTTCGAGCTCCGCGGCGAGCCAACTCCCGTGGTCGACTTTGCCAGGCGTGATGGCGAGTGAAGGTATGTGAATTTGTCTTCCCAGCATGAGACAGCACACGTTGAGGAACTTCTACCTAGGTGGATTACCGACCATCTATGGAATCCCTCTCAAATACGTCTTTCTCGTCACGCTCGTTGTCCAGAATTCCGCGCTCGTTCTCACCATGCGATACTCGCGAATCCAGCCAGGCCCAAGATATTTAGGAACGACCGCAGTTGCTCTCTCAGAACTTCTGAAGTGCTTCATATGCCTAGGTATCCACGTTCACAGAAAACGATCTCAGCCGGACCACCGACAGGCGCCGACACTTTCCGCCGAGGCCAATCCTTCCAACCAAGCGGATGATTACTCGATACCATTATGGATTGACGGATCCAGGGCCCCAAAAATTGCCCTTTGGGCACTGGTAGCCTTCCTCTACTCCCTACAGAACAACTTACAGTTCGTCGCTGCCAGTCACCTGCATGCTGCGACTTTCCAGGTCACCTACCAGTGCAAGATCTTGACCACTGCATTATTCACTGTGACGCTCCTACGGCGGAGATTGTCGGCCAGGAAGTGGTTCTCACTCGTTATCCTAACAGCCGGAGTCGCTTGGGTCCAGATACCGTCGTCATCAACTGCGGCCAGCAAACAGCAGGGCGACGATCTCGCGGGGATCACTGCGGTTGCGGGTGCGTGTATCTGCTCAGGATTGGCCGGAGTGTGTTTCGAGAAGGTGCTCAAAGAGCCTCAACAGTCATCAATCTGGAAACGCAATGTGCAATTGAGCGCCGGATGTTTCCCCATGGCACTTGCGGCAGCCTACTGTTGGGACCGTCAGGCCATCCGGAAGGATGGCTTTTTCCAAGGTTACAGTCCGGTGGTCTTGGCCACCGTTGGTGTGCAAGCCGCCGGAGGTCTCATCGTGGCGTTGGTCATCAAGTACGCCGATAATATCTCGAAAGGTTTCGCCACCTCCATTTCGATCATCCTTTCGACCGCTGCTTCGATCTTCCTCTTCGACTTTGTGCCGACGATCCACTTCCTATGTGGGTCCATCTTGGTGCTCTTGGCCACTTACCTCTATAGCCAGCCTGATGCACCCAAGGTGGCTGCCACTGTGCTCCCTCTCTATCGGCAAAAAGTTTTGAGGTAGACCAACCCAGTGGCATTGGGCATCCGGAGGATTGTCCGCTCCGGGAGAGATAGTGTGATCCTCCAACAATGCGGCTGTGACGCGAGTCTATCCCCATATGGTGTTACGGCGGTTTCTCTACCGAGGTGCCTCAGCCTTCCCTAGATTTTCAAGGTCAGATACAGATCGCCAGGCTGCCGATTGGTGCGACATGTGAGAGTGCTCGGTGAATGTCATCTTATGTCGCAGATGTAGGCTACGAGAATGAACCATGGGCCCTACGGGTGGCGGCGCAATTTCACTCCGCCACGATACTATAGTTAGATATCTCACCAGCACTCTTTCAGTACGCACTTACGCAAGTCTTCCTGTTATCTGCCGTGACCCAGCGATGATACGCCTGAAGATTCGACCGGTCTGGAGCGTTGGTGGCATTGCAGCATGGTGCCTTAGTAATTAGCCTACATTGGCGTCGCTATGAGCGTTGGGGTCTTGGAGTCATGTAATTACATGAAATTGATTTATCCATCTATGTCAGAATTTCTAGCCATTCTGACACGGAATACAACTACATTCCCTCAAGATACAGTACAGGACTGTACATCTAAACCTCTTCTTCCTTCATAAATGTTTATACCAACTGTCGTAAGATGATTGTCTAGGTGGGGTCTTCCTGGCTGGAGTCGTCCAATCCACTAATCTCGTGGCCCTATTCTTAAAGTATCTTACGCCCCGCTCAATCCTTAACCCACATCCCGATGTGATGTAACGGCCTGCGTGGTGAAACCGTCCTCTGGTACCTCGAATGGTGTGATGGGTTGAACCCTGAAGGAGGCTCGGTTCGGAGGAACCAGCGCCAAGCCCGACAGTCACGTGTGGCGGGGGAACAACATACCGTACGCAAGGGG
>NW_015622732.1:0-2376 GCF_000835495.1 Cladophialophora immunda | reverse complement strand
AAGAAGAAGAAGAAGGGAAGAAGGAAGAAGAGAAGGAGAAAGAGGAAGAAGAAGGAACGACCAAGAGCGGTCATATGGATATCTCTTTCTTATTGAATTAAGGGCAAAAGTAGGGGCTCGTTTCCCGGACACACAGTACCAGGAGCGGCAGTAGATGAAAGTGCAAAGCTTCGCTCGTCGAAAACATAAAAGACGACCCTAGACCGGGATACTCACATCGGAGTGAGCTAATGGTCATACTATAAGTCTCTAGTCAGAATACCAATACTAGTTATCTATCATCTATTGATCCCAAGTATCGCACTCACCCTTCAGTTAGATCGCTCAGTGATCGAGTCGGCCGAGACCCACTCTGACTGAAGCTGAAAGATATGCTCCAATCCGGTAGACGTGATCTGGTCTTGATGACTCTAACCGAACTCAGATCTAAGAATCCGACAAGACTAGAGACTTCACGTCTTTCTGCTTGATCGTCGAATTCATCGTCGGACTCGGTATCGCCGTCCACCGCTCTCTCGTCGACTTCTTGCCAGTTCTACTTCCCCCCCTCGTGATTCGGGACACAGTTCAGTGTCTACGGCTCAAGGCTGATCGTGTCTTGTCGTGGGCTACACATCTAGTGCCCCCGTCAACCATGAGAACCTCATCCAAATCTCCTCCCTGCGGATTCATGTCGTCGTGAACTGGTTCATCGCTGTATCTTCGATCTCGCGTACTCTGCAACGGAACTCTCTTCGAGGTCTTATATCCAAGCAACCAGCCCGATCTTCACCATCCGAGACTTTTCCCTCGGCTGATCCAATTCCTCGATAGTCACACGGTGAGGGCGGTGAGCGACTCCAAGGGCAGGTAATCTCCGAGGAAGGGCAAGAAAGAGTCAGAGCATCGTTGTCCCAGCTGAGGCAGAGCGAGGACGAAGTCAGACGTCTAAGGGAGATAGTCACTGCAGGACAGAGACTGGTGGCAGGTGCTTTGAATCCTGGGGAGGATTCCGCAGCCGAACAACTTACGGGTCCGGAGACTTACAACATGCAGCAGCCCACACAAATGGCGACGCCTCTCCAAGTCATAGTCCCGGATTGCTTCGAGAACAGTGCCTCCCGTCATTCCCATAGTTCGGATTCATCGTTCCCGGTGGTCGGCGAGCTTAGTTATCTACTATCTCACCAACTGAGATCTACCGGGGCATCCGCGCCCAATTTCATCCGATTCCTCGAACAATAATGGATGATCAACCCCAACCCTGCTCAATACTCCATCGTGCCCGCTTCGCTTCATCCAAGTCTCCAGCATCTACCTAATCCCTCGACATCCACCGTTGCGACCGCGCCTGTCCCGTCTCCCATCACCTCGGCACCCCCAAGCGATCAAGCAAGAACCTCTCCTTCCGGGAGCTTAGGAACCGCTCCTGGGAAGAAGGCCAAATATCCCTGTCCATATGCGCAGTCACATAACTGTCAAGCAACCTTCAGCACCGCCGGCCATGCGGCGCGTCACGGAAAGAAACACACGGAAGAGAAAGGTTTCCATCGCCCCATCTGCAACCGAGCCTTTACCCGAAAAGACAACATAAAGATACACGGCACACTCACAAGGGCGCGTCTGCATCGGGCAGCGCAAGCGATGGGTCGACGTGTAAAAGCAAGACCGCCATCACCGAAGACGCGCAGAGGGCCAAACAACACAAAAAGCTGGACAAGATCAAGGCAGAAGCCAGCCGTCGATCCAGTTTGATCCAGCCACCGTTGTCCGAGGCCACGTCCATTGCACCGACAGCCATCGACACCCCTCTCAATGTCGATGAGTCTGCCTTCTACCACGACCCACCTCAGGTGCTTATGCCTATCCAGACTATCCCAGAGAGTGTATCTCCCAGCTCTGTTTACCCGCCTCTAGACGACGATCCTCTGTTGAACAGCACTCCCCTCGGACAAATGCATACCTTGGGCAAATCGAACGATCACACCCTGGCAGGCAGTGGCCTGTTGCCACCCATGCCAGCCCTGACCCGTGGGTTTTCCGATCTGGACACCCTTGCGCAGGCCGCCGAAAGATTCGACACGTCCTTCTACCACCAAACTTTGTAATCCTACCATGCAACGGTCTTCTGTTTAACACATTTCTCACCAATATTAATAAAGTGCTCCCATGGAAGAGGGTGTGCGTCACTTGTCTTATCGACATCTTTGCACAGCGCCGGCGTTAAGGACATGCATGACCACAGGCAAATGACGGATTCCACCAAAAATGAGCGATTCTTCTGTTGCGCTGGTAGGGCTGAGGCGCAGTATGGAGGATAGGTTCTGGTTGAAGAGTGCATGAGCCGACCGATTTGGCAGGGCAACCCAACGTTGTCTTTTTTTTTTTTTTTTTTTT
>NW_015622731.1:0-2388 GCF_000835495.1 Cladophialophora immunda | reverse complement strand
CAGGAGGGAAGCCTCTCCTCAGACTCCCTCGCGGGTTGCCGCGCTTTAACTAGATCGAAGCCCCTATTTTGGAATCTTGATCTTGGTCTTGATCTTGACTTGTCGAAAAAGCCGTCATCCGGAAGTTGCGAACCGACTTTTGATACCCTAAGTTACATCACGTTTGGGTAAGAGACAAGACAGAGAGTTTCAGTGAAACTTAACATACTCTTGAGATGGCGGAAAGGAATTGAACACAAAGGACCCCCGGTAATCGGCTGCCACGAGAATCAGGGTGGGTCGAGGTTGCTCGCCCAAATAGACGAATAACGACACGGAATGATGAGGCTGTAGCTTGGCGAAGAGGATAAGTTAGACGTCTAAAGACTACCTACGCAAAGAGCTAGTTGCATCTTCGGAACGACGTTCCGGCGTTAGTTCAGTGAGTATTTTCCGACCAGGATCTCCTATAACTAGCTAAATCGAAGTCCGCAAGTTCTTCAGGGCGAAGGAGTATATGCCTGAGATGTAAGTTTTAGTACATGTCGGAATAAGAAAATGCATAACCATCCAACCGCCTCTATGCAGACTTACACGAGTAATGTGACCCGTATTTCAGAAAAAGTAAATGCCAAAAGAGGGAAGCCCGTTATATTTGATGTCTCAACAAAAATAAATTCTACGAGGGGTCACGTGTCTCGAATGAAACGCCAACTGTCACTGAATGATTATAGATGGCACAAAGGTACCTCAAATGACTCTAGGAATGAGTCATTTGAGCCACAGTAATACTTACGTCACGCAGCCCACAACGGCTGCGCACACGATGGAAACTGCAAAGACCCAAAGTATTCCGTACACGAAGTCGTTACCACCCGAGAAGATCAGTTTAATGGCGAACCAAGTTTTGAAAACTGGGAATGGAAATCTCTTGAAGAACCTCTTGGCGAAAGCGTACGAATAACAGCCAGCGGGGCACGGATCAAAGAAACAGCTGGAGAAAGGGCGCCTGTTGTTCGACACTTGATGGGTAGGCCAAGTTTGATGATCGCATTGGTCAATTACTTTGGTTGGCCCCGAGATTCCATCCATTGGCGTGTTGAGATTGATTCACCCTAGCGCACCCGTGAATGCCTGATTAAGACAAATTTGTTGCTCAACAGATCGTGTGCGCCGTCTAAGACTACAGTATAAGGCGGCGGTGCTGGTAATAACCCTCATGGGCGTGGGAGAACGTTTCTCCTCGTATAGGTCTATCCCGGCCAGCATTGGCCAATATTCAAAGTATCACTCATACGTCGAAGGAAGGAGGGATTCGATGATGCCGGCGACCCGGAAGATAGATCGAACAACACGCGGCGGCAGAGCTGAACATCGGGAGGCTGTAAAGGCCGAACAACGGTTGACTGAAGGCCTGAAGAAGGACAAAAAACAGAGATCCGCCAGTGATGGGACGGGCAAGCCCGCGCAGAATAAGCTCTCTCGACTGATGGCTATTGAGCAAGAGCCGGAGCCGACACTAGAGGACGCAAACGAAGAGTGTCTTCAGGAAATGATGGATATCCTGACAAAGTCGACTGAATGGAGAGAAGAGCCAAAGGTCCGAGCAAATACATCGGGCTTCCAAGCATAGCAGATTTCGAAAATTCGGTTTTTCGCCATGACATGTTCGAGACGAAACTTTTATCTCCTAAAATTAGTGCGGTACAATACTCAGGATTTACCGCTTACAGTAACTTTTCCTCTCAACGGAGTATAAGAAATATTGTAATTAGTACAAAAGCAGTTCAGCCAGATTGCAGAAGCTCTAGCTGCGTGTGGATTCATTCTTACTATGTCCCGTGCTGCCAATTGAGGCGTATAACTGGCTAATCAAGCCTACGGCACGGCTACAGTACCACTAAAGCCAAACTAGCTGCTTGATCCCCGCGTCCAGCGGACCAGACAGACCTAGGATTCGGAGACGGAGGACGAGGCATAGGCGACCTTTAGACACCTACCCTTCCCAAATACATCAGCTTTTTTTATGAAAGTTCGCGTCGATCATGCCGAATGTTAGATATGACCGTAAACGTCGTGTTGAGCGGGCGTATGGCTCTACGGGTTGGAGGAAGAGGAATAGACACGGGGACCCGGTCAGTTGTTAGAGGTAGAATAGGCACCCTCTACGCCACCTAGATTTAGAGAAATGTGCGTATATATTATCATTGTCCAAAGCGCGATCGAAAGTTGCTACGCTAGCTGAGAGTGTGATTCACACTTTGCAGAACCTGCCCCGCCCCCCCCCCCCCCCCCCCCCGGGGGCGAGGTTGGCCCTCGGCGCCCGCTACTTGATGTTGAATTCTCGGTGGAAGGTTCCGTTATTTCCTCTATTCACTCTAGAGTGGCCCAGATGGATTCTTCGACAGT
>NW_015622730.1:0-2402 GCF_000835495.1 Cladophialophora immunda | reverse complement strand
TGTGTGTGTGTGTACTGTAGCGAAAGCAATCACAATTTGACATCTAATCTGCCTTGCTTCGGTCCATGCCCAAGGGAACCCACGTTGGCTCGTCAGGCAGACCGAACTCACCCAGTTAAAGTCCAAGGCGCCACGCCCCGCTCTAAATCCCCGTATTTATTGACCAATCAGGGGCAGACACGCTTTCCGACACCTTGCCCCGGATCCCAGTCCTTGAATGATGCGGAAAACGACAGGCTCGCCTTGCGACCAACATTGACGTCTATACGCACAGCCCTGATGTTGTGCCAACAATAGCAGCTAGCGGTTTGCCTTGAGCTCTTTTGCTGTCCTTTCTGCGAATCTGCCCCACCTTCTCACTCGATTTACGAGTAATTGGATAGACGTGAGTCTTTCTGGGTCACTTTTCATTCTTGGCCGAATCGGGGCTAAAGGAGGCTTTGATTCGCTTTGGGCACGACACCGTGATCGCTTAGCCCACCTATAATAATCCTACATCCTTCGATGAATCTCCGGAAGGAGCTGACTCGTCAATCTGATTCGCCTGTTCCGATTGGCCAACATAGAGGAAGAAGAGAAGACTCGCTGTCCCGACAACTTGCTCACCACTTATCCAATGGCTAGCCGCTAGAGCCTTCTCCCATTGATTGGTGTTATTTTGAATTGCGCATGTCTTCTTTTTACCACACAGGCCCAAAGACAAATGCATTTATCCCTCACTAAGAACAGTATCCGGCGATTGCCCAACCTTGGCCAATGTCAAGAGTTCTCGCGTCTAAATTCTTCGGTCACCGGTCATACTGTACTATCCCTCTTGTCAGAACGAAGAAAAGAAATGCAGAGACAAAGTTCGGGTCAAAGACTCCGCAGATCGTGAATGACTCTCTTCTAACGTAGGGTGCACGCCTGTGCTGCCCGCATTCATCAAAGTGGCCCAGATGGTGGTTATTCGACTCTCAGTTCCGAGCTGCCGAGGATGGCGAGGTTGAACATCCCCATGACCTGCTTGACGACATGAGAGACCGATTCCTTCTACATCCCCCGTTCAACTGAGCCTTGGATCTGCGTGCATATGGGAAGAAAATACGCAACAGCACCACGAGCCTCGGTGACATCTCCTGGCCCGAGGATAACGAAAAACGCCGTTCTACAACGACGTCGAGCTTAGTATGCGTGGTTTACGGGACTTTGTTCGCGTCCAAGTCACGCTGGCACAGTAGGGAGTTTGGGCTTCACCATCGCGTGAGTTGCTGGGGAAGTCGGGTGTCTGCGTTGGAAATTGGACATCCCCCGAGCGCAAGGTACCGAGGGGAAGTTTTTCAATGCTTAGAACCGTCAAGCGCCCTCCTTCAAAAGTGACATGCATTACAGCCTCGAATTCAATTGCCCGGTTGGTCGTCTACTGGTTCAGTTGACGTGTCTCGAAATCTGCTCCAGACTGACGTATCCGCACGTCCATCTACCTGAGAATTCGAAGTCTTGTTCACAACACGACGCCCTGGCGGCAGATGATCCACAGTTGACATTTCAATAGCTTCACTCAACGGTGGAACCCAGATGGCCAACCAGCTACATCTCAATTTCTGGTCTCTCTCAGGCGAGGCAGGGACCAGAGGCGATGGCAACCAGTACAAGCTGTTCTCCCACGGACATTGAACGAGAAGAGGCACTTTGAGGAACGGACGTGCTTATGGTATCCCACCAGTAAGCAAGCTGCAATCGGTATAAAGTCCTGGTACCAGATAGACCAGTGAGGCTTCGAGGCTTTCTTGACTCAGTGAACGATCATTACGGAATGGAAGCATCGGAATGGGAAATTATACGAGGCCCATCGCGAGTACAACCATCCGTATTGGGCCCCCGATATGATAGGCATTCGACTCGCCTACTAAACGCCTGCATCATGGCAGAGCGAATACATATGTCCGCGGGCTGTTCGCGGGCATAGCGCAGCCACCACAAGCAGCCTCGCACGGCTCAAATGCGATAAAGCGACTCAAGCTCAGTGGTGTAGAATACGAAGATGGTACCTTAAAATGGAAGAATAGAAGAATACGCCAGGACTCACGAAGAGCACCAAGATATGGTACCGTGTTGAGGACATTGGTTGTGGAGACTGGAACGTCTGAAGTACACTCTTTACTATTCGATCCTTCTGCACGGTGACCTTAACGGAATTTACCGGGTTCATCACGTTATCGCAATTTTATGTTATCAATGGGTGAATTTAGTGAATAGATTCACTGAGGAGAGTCAGTAGACTTAGTGAGTAGATTTAGGGAGTAGATTTGGCGAGTAGATTTAGCGAGTAGATTTGGGGAGTAGATTTGGGGAGTACATTTGGCGAGTAGATTTGGGGAGTACATTTGGGGAGTACATTTGGCGAGTACATTTGGCGAGTA
>NW_015622729.1:0-2407 GCF_000835495.1 Cladophialophora immunda | reverse complement strand
GGGGGGGGGGGGCGGATGCTTCTTCGTCATCGTCCTGCCCCTGTCTCATGTCCTTCTCTGTGCCTACCTTGCCTACCTTCTCGGGCACCTCGCTTTCCTGACGTCCTCCTTTGCCCTTCCCTTTGACGTCTTCCACCATGTCAATTGTCCTGCCAGTCTTTGGTGACCAAGTCCGCAAGGAACTGCCTATTCCTAGTGTGATTGACGCTTACAACCGCCACATGAATGGCGTCGATCTCACAAATCAGCTTAGGCAGTCCTTTACCTCCCACAGGCCGTTCGAGGCGCGTTGGTGGAGGCCGATCCTGTGGTGGCTGTTTGATGTTTGCGCTGTGAACTCCTTTCTAGTTTGGCAGACAAATAGGCCTAATGAAGATGGCAATTCAAAGGGCTTACATTGATCGTTCCAGGAGGGACTAGTTGAGTCCCTCCTAGCCTCAGATAGTCAACTCCTAGTGTTCGAGTCGCTATTTGCACACACAATCGAGCGCAGACAACGTCTCGCCGCTTGCGCCCGGGGCGGCAAGCGTCCTGGCCGGTGTTTACAGGGCGCAAAACGCTCACGGAACGCGTTGCAAGAGGTGGTCAATCAGGCACGGCCGCAGAAGCGCCCGAGGCAGGTGTATACCTTCTGTATGGCCTGTAATGTATATCTACGTACAAACCAGCAGTGCTATAGGCTATGGCACTCAAATCTCTATACAAATAATAGTAATTAAGCCTGTGATCGAGTGTAACGTGGCTGTCGTGCCGAGTAATCTTCCAGGGTTCTTAACTGCGCAGGGGTCAGATAGCCATGAAGGAGGTCCGGCATCTCTATCGCTTCGACCCCGGGATAACGACACGAACATTTTGGACAGAACATATCCTTCTTATCATGGTCCCAGCCTTCGAACCCTGCGCAACAAGTATGAGCTATCATTTGGCATTGTTGGCACTTCCAAATGAGGGGAAACTCCTTCAGATCTGTCTGGCAAACACCGCACAAACCTGCAAGGGTTTGAGCTTCCTTCAAGGGTTGGCCGCATTTACCATAGCGAAGCCAGTCAGTACATGGTGACCTCTCCGAATGATCGGTTTCTAGTATTTGTTCCCACCAGTAACGAGTCGAAACATTTTCCAGCGGGACTGTCAGTGCTTCCTTTTCGGTATTCTTCTCCTGGGGTTGTTGTGACGCCAGGAGTGTCTTGGCGCTCTCTTCAGGTTGTCGAGAATTCGGCGTCACCAGAGCGAACATCCCGGCGCGCACAAGGTGTCGCCCATCCGCCTGCGTGTGGATGTCGTGGTACCTCGTCATATCGCACATTTGCACCTCAGACTGAGTGATTTCCCGATAATGGCTTTGCGCCTCCAAACCGGACGGGCCACAAACGAGTAGCGCCAGACAATCTTGTATCTGCTCGGTATAGGTTTGAAGAACCTGATCAAATGCAAGAGCAGCCCACCACAAGGTATTTTTCGGTTGGCTTGGAGACCGACGGAGAAATGACCACAAGGAGGTCCACCCAGGAGGCGTAGGGGTCTTGACAAACAACATCGTCACCCTGCCACCTTGCTGCCACCGCTTCCCTGCAAAAGCTACATGGAATGCCTCGGTCTTGCCGAATGCAACGCCATGTCCTGGGGTCAGATCGGTAACCCGGATTCCTTCTTGAAGTCGTCGTAGCGAATGTACGGAAATGAGCTCGTCCAGAATTGACTGACTCTCAAACCAGCTGAAATGGCATTCCATTGCTTGGGGCACAGACTGTAGAGCTTCATAGGCAATTTTTCCAACCACTACTAAGTCTCGGTTCGAGTTGCCGATTATCTTCCATATTCCGAGCCGCAATGAGGGAGCGCAAACGGACATACGCTGGTTGCCAATGATAGGATGATTGGCTCTCCCCACTGAATTTGGGATATCCTGTCGAATAACTAGGGTCTTGTGGGACATCTTCTTCAGGCGGTTCTGAGCATCCACCAGGGACGGAACATCCACCATGTATGGAGCATCCACCACAACGGGGCCGAGAAAGATCTTGACGGAAGCATCGTCACCGAAAGGACTGTTTGGGGCGCTGACCACCATTGTCTGTTTTCGAGATATCAAAAAGAATGGTCCGGCAAGCGCGAAGGTTGAGGTTGAAGAAGAATGATGGGGGGGAATGGGGATTTAATGGGGAGATTTCGGCCACAGGTCCTAGTCTGGGTCATGTGCCTCATCCTTGCAGGTGCGTTGATTTCCACCCTAACTAGCCCCATGTTCCCTCCCAAGCGTCGGTGACTAGGGTTATGATAGAGACGGAGTGGGTGCCATTTAGCCCAATCCTGAAGCTCAATCACTTGAGCCATAGAAGCGGTGTTTTTGTTGAGTTCCGTCTGCGTACTGTCTAGTTTGGATCTCCCACCTTCACGTTACGAGCGA
>NW_015622728.1:0-2467 GCF_000835495.1 Cladophialophora immunda | reverse complement strand
CCCCCCCCCTTCATATGATGGACACGAGTGTGCCCAACTTACTCTACTTTCCATAAAGGTATGAGCGAATAGAACGACAAGGATTGGAATCGACCATGGTGGACGTACTTTGTATCCACACATCTCTTATGGGGCAATCTCGACTCGGTTCACTTACCGCCGAGAGCCAAAGAAGGAAACGGAAAAACAGCCATTGTTCGACTCGCCGCCGGTGGCTGTTCGAGACTAATGTGGGGAGTCCCGGCGGCAGATATCTGAGTAGATGTCGACAACAGCCAGAGGGCGTCGTCCTACGCGTCCCGACTTCACTCGGTATCTAACTCGTCTCTCCTGTCCAGATTCCATCGATGCCGCCGGCCCACGACTAAGGATACATTCCGGCGAGAGGGGACATAGACCAAAGAGAGCCGTCATGAACGACCAGAGGGCGAGTTGCGTTTCTTGGAGAGGGCTTTCCGGGCGCCTCTCAGGGAAGCCAACACCTCGCTCGCGATCGCCCGCCTGTCTACGGCACATTTGAGGATGTCTTCGACACAATCGAGTAACTGATCCGGGTATCCATGCTTTGCGAAGAGGTCAGACATTGCTGACGTCCGAACCCGAAGAATAGATACATAAGCCACGACCAGACGTTGAAAGCTAATCCAACTGTCCAAATATCCATGCCGGTTAGTCTGATGCCTGTTTGAGTGCAGGAGGATGAGCATAGTCGCGTTCGACACACATTCACGGCAACACTTATCAATGGGCGCCTCCCATGTTGAGCCAGGTGACAGTGATAGCACGTGTAATAATATGGGGAGGCAGGCGAGGAGTTTGGTTGCATAGAACTGCAGTCCCAATTCACCCTAGCTGTGTGAGAAAGTTCCAGAGGTCTAGGGCTTCCTTGCTTACCATAGCGTCTGCCGTCACATCGGTAGACGCCGGGCCGAAAGTGTCCGGATACCGAGGAAACTTCAAGTTTCCGGGAAGGGCTGAATGCCACCGATCCAAGCGTTCAAGAACCTCGCTGACGATCGCTACGTCTTGCTGGGGAGAAGAATAGGTCTGTCCGAGATTGTACGCCTGAATAGTGTCCATACAGGCTCTCAGCTCCAAGTGCGCCAGACGTTCTCGGAACCCCGGGTGGTCCACCGGCACTGCAATCGGTCCGTTCGTGGACAAATTAAGAGGGGTGGTTGCGGCCGCGACGACGGAGGCTCGGAGAGATCCTGAGGCCATCCCATCTGTTACGCTCAGTACATCGCTAGTAGGAAAGTAAGTAAGATCCGGATGGAGATGCTTTGGATGACATACATTTCCAGGATAAAGTACTGGAGGGAACAGGCTTCCAGCTGAGAAAGGGACGTACTATCGGCAATCATCAGCTAGGCAACAGGGAACAGACAACCTTGTCTCGACGCGCTCTTACGGTTCCTCAAAGCGTTGTGAAAGAACTCCATGAAGCAGGTTTAAGACATTTTGCAGGGCGAGTAGAGACTCGTGAGGTCTCCCATACAGGTACAGGAGCATGGCCACGAACAAAAATCTGCACGACAGAGCTTGCAAACTCTGCGAGGGTTGTACCACCCACATCTTTTCGAGCGCGCCCCGGAAGGAGAGATCCGCTTTCTCATCCAGCTCCCGGCTTCGCGTGATGGCCGCGTTGTATTTGAGAGCCATCGCTTGGACAAGAAGCTGTTCGGGGGTCAGGTTCCCGAAGAAAAGAATAGAGTCCAAATTTGAAGACACCGCCGGAAAAAGGCCAAGGCATACTTCCTTAGACAGTCCCCCGTACTGGAAGAGGTGTCTGAAGAAGAAAGGAAAACCGTCCATCCCTTCGAACACGGAATTGATACACGCGACTAAGGCGGAGACGGAAATCTCTGCGGGAACCGTGGCCTGGAAACCGGGATTAAAGATGCCCGTGTCATTGTCGGTTAGTTGTCCGAGGATTTCGAAATGAGGTTGCAGCGTTGAATAGTAGTTGACCGTCTTTGAGGGGGCAGTCTGGTGCTGTTCGAGTTTTTCCAGTCTCCTCTCCACACTTGACAGAAGATCCACAACCTCTCGAGACCTGGGTACTGAGGGTTAGTAAGGCGGCCCTCCCCTTTCCACCTATGTTTGACGCGGGTACTCACACGCCTCTGGCATGATAAATACACTTCTCTTCTGTTCTCTGGCAGGAGCCACATGAGGGACGGCAGCCATCGCACCTCTGCTTGAGGGTCTTGCATCTGTTGCAAGCCCGCTTTGTCCTGTCGCGTTTTTCAAGTCTCTTCGGTCTAGATGCTGCCTCCAGAGGCATAATTGACCAGGGCGAATGCTAGTCTGTATACCCTCGTCAGGATACAGGTGTGGCCTAGGCCTCGTAGTCACGAAGTGGGAAGAGAACTGAAGGCCCAAATTGATTTTGAAAGGGATAAAGAGCCGACTGGATTCCGAGTGCTTACATTTGGGGGTGGGGTGGGGGCCGAGGGGGGGGGGG
>NW_015622727.1:0-2491 GCF_000835495.1 Cladophialophora immunda | reverse complement strand
TTTCCTGTTCGAATTTTTTTTCCCCAGTTGAGACGTCGCTTTTGCTTTTTATATCTGAAAGTCACTTTGCTCATCCTACAACGAAATACATAAGTTAAAACGATCCCTTCGCCTTCTAGAGTAAATCAATACGCTACAAGCCTGGTGACAACAACAAGGTAACTTCACTGCTGCAGAGATGCGGAGCTCCTTCCCGTTTTCAGTGCTATTTACCATCCTATCGGCATATAATGTTTTCGCTTCCACCAAATCCGACCCTAGCCAGCCCAAGATTTCCTGTTATCCTAACGCGAATACGGGTTTCCTGGCGGATAAGCTGTTGGGCGCCGCCGATTGGTTCTGTGCACAAAATGAAAATTGGTCGTGCGGAATATATGATCTCGACCCCCAAAACAAAATCTCTCTGGCACGAAATAGCGACCCCTCTTGTACGGAGTGTTCCAGCATATTTCAACAGATTAACTCCGAATGTAGGTGTCACACTGCTCGCCACGATCCGGCTGACGCAGTGCCCAGGCCAATTCGACAGTCACACGCTCACCGGAAATGCAACTTATGTCGATCCTGCCTGCGGTTTCTTCGCGTTTCAAATCGGGGATTCTTGCCCTACAGACAGTGGAATGAAGCAGCCACAGTTTACCGTCAGCGTTACATCGGCGGCAACTATCTCGACCAGCGTCACATTCTCGAGCCTCGACATCTCCAGTCGCTTTTGACTCACTGAATTAGGTGAGCTGGAACCCATCCCCAGAATGGCAGCTAGGATGTAAAGGAGGCTCTTGACGAGCCCGTACGCTGCAGCTACACTAAGCCCGTGCCCGGCCGCAAATTCCCATCGATGATGGTAGTCGCGCATTCACACCGTGAAGGCCTGTACAGAACGTTAGCCCTACACAGCCTTGCCAATAGGGTTTCTCTATCTACCTCCGGCTCGTCGCCGTTTCATAGCCCCCTGTCTTACAGGTCTTGCAGGCGAGACGATTGCCTTTCGTTTTGATCGTTTCATTCGTTTAAGTTAGCTCTTGCTCATTCATAGAATAAACAACTTACTGTCATTGCAAATGGCTTCTTCAACTGAATGGTCGAGAGATTATAAGTTACTGTAGTACGGATTGCAGCAAATTGAATTGGCATGAGCTCGGGACAAGCTCAGCCTTCTTCCTCCAGGTGTGATTCCGACCTCTCATCTGCAAACTCTGGTGTTTGGTCTCCTGCCTATTAACGGTTAGCCACATTGAAACAATCGATACTGAGAACATATCACCTATCCCCCTCCGCCGTTCTCGAAATGCAATCCTCCGAAGCCGAGATCACGAAATTTGGCGTTCCTTTTGCCGAGAACTGCTTCTCGATACTGTACTGAACTGTACCCAGGATGTGGTGATTCTACGGAGGTACGATGAGAGTTTGAAAGGACAATCAGAACCGCAAAATCGAACAATAAATTTCCAGGCTCCTGGACTGAATCCCAGAGGCTTGTAGGGGAGCATTTGACAAGGGTTTAGGAGACTTAAAAGATTTGGGACCTGTTTTTTGACGTTTGCCAGATTTTCTGGCCCGACCGGCGATGCCAGATTCATCTGCTGCACGCTTGTTTCGGGCTGCCAAAATGTCATCATAAGTCATGATTTTAGCCCTTCCGATCACTGTGGACCTGGTAGGGGTGGTCAGCAGGTCACTCGGCGATGGAAGTTCTACGTTCACGGTCTGTTTCCGAGGGCGGGTTTCCTCGGTGTGTGCTGTCTGGATGTCATTCTGCACCCGCTCCGGGTTGAACGGGTGGAGGCCCGCCTTGCCCCAGGCGGACCTAATGTTCCGCGGCGTGAAGGCTTCGTCGCGTGCCCGGCCATAAAGCAGGGGGAAGTGCTGCTTGCCTACGGTGTTACTGTAGCAGGTTCTAAAGAGAGAAGCTGACAATGAATGACTACAATGAAATTGCAGGTCTTCAGGCCTTTTATCCAGATCTCTGCATCTTCCGAAAATTTCTCCCCTTGAGTGCTAGGAACCTGCTCCGTTTGCAGGCTGAGATTGTGAACATGAGGCTGCTCTTCGGGTGGCTATCGAGGGCGACCGCAACGCGGCTGATCCATTGAGGCAGCAATTCGAGTACAGTACAACATTTCGGCTATGAAAGGCCCACCCGAGCAAGAAACACCTAACCTGCAAGGGACCAGAACCCTCGAAATGCGCCAACTGCTCAAAGAATACAGTGCGTCACCATGACCCTCTCCATGACCATGTGCCGGAAAAGACTTGTGTTGACAAGCCCACCGGCAATGGAGAGCCGTTTCTGACGGATTATGAATTCACAACATGGGGTGAGGAAAATATCAAAGACTTGACATCGGTGCTCGGACGGCACGCTGAGAAAGATTCCTTGTCGAAATTCCTCGATCAAACGGTGCAATCTGTCTACCACAAGCATGTAGGCCACAAATTACATAATCCCATTGAGGCAACCGGGGTGTGGGCGGGTGCCAGAAAACACAAG
>NW_015622726.1:0-2492 GCF_000835495.1 Cladophialophora immunda | reverse complement strand
AATAGCATTGACTTTGCACAAATTGAAGACATATTACGACTATCAACGCCCAACGATTGGCTACTTTGACTAGTCATACTAACTTCGTCCGTTTGTGTCGGGGGGGGGGGGGGGGGGGGGGTTTCTTTGAATATAAGTACGACGGAGAGGCCTTCACCCATCCTTGCCACGCCCCTAACCCACCCCTTACTCCCACGGCGGAAGTCCAGGCGCGATCATGTCCAGCGGACAAGGTGAAGCCAACATCACCAATCTGGGGTGCGATGTGGCCAACCTGGCCGCTCGATTCGGCTCACAGAGCGCGGAAAATAACGGCTCCTCATATGTAAAAGACCGTGACAACCTGATTCGCACCTTGAAGGCAATGCTCGTCTCAGTTTCGGGGCCATCTGCCACTTTACTTGAGATGATATTCGTGGCTCGAGTTCGGCTAGCCATCGTCCGTGCCTTTGTGCAGCTCGATCTAGCCGCCAAAGTGCCATACGATACCCCAATATCGATCACCGAGATTGCCGCTTCCCTCGAAGTGGACCGCTCGCTCATGGAGCGTCTACTCAGATTCAGTGTCTGTGAGGGTCTCTTTCAGGAAGTGCCTCCTGGGTCAGACAATATCTCTCACAATGAGCTTTCTCGGTCTTTGAGGCACCTGGCGCCTCTCCTCAATCTCGTGTTGTCTCCGTTTAACACCCTCCCGGATCTGAAATTGGTGGAAGCCCTGAAGTCCTCCTTATGCGGAGAGGGCGCGAGGACTCCCGCGGAAGTGGCGTTCGGACAGAATCCATGGGAAGTTATCGCACATCAGCCCGAGCTCGCCAGCCAGGCCGACCTTCAGAGTGCTATGTCCAGCCTTTCGAGGGCTTTCAAAGAGGGTCGAGAGGACGAGACACTGGCTCTCTATCCCTTCGGAGAGCTACGAAATCTCGTGCTCATAGACCTCGCAGGCGGTGGAGGTCAGTTCGCGATCGACCTTGCCCGTCGCAATCCCCACATCCACGTCATGGTGCAAGATTTAGCGTCAAATCAAATCCGAGCCGAGAACCAGATCCCGGACGAGCTGTTACAGCGGGTAGTCTTTCGTGTTCAGGATATCTTTGCTCCACAGCCCGACGACATAAATGGACCCGTGGTGTATTTTATGCGATGGGTCCTCCACGACTGGCCGGACCACCAGAGTCAACAGATCTTACAGCAGCTGCTCCCGGGGCTCAGGCGCGAGGGAAGTCGTCTATTAGTGGCCGAATATGTACTCCCTGACCCTCGGCGACGTGACTCCGAGGGCGCCATCACGCTCCAAGCCGAGTCTCTCATTCGAGCCATGGACCTCACCATGTATTCTCTGTTCAATTCTAAGGAGCGGTCAATCGCCGATTTCGAGCTTTTACTTCACCGAGTAGACCAGGGGCTCGACATAAAGCAGGTTTGGAGTGTTGATGGGTCGTGTATGAAGATCTTGGAGGTCGTTCTGCGAGCGCCATAGCCGCGGGAGCAACGTGTGAACTTGATCTCCTCAGTGTTGACACGAAAGATTTGTTCTATTCCATCAGTTGCTTCCAGGAGCCTGCCTAGTCGCTCCCCTCCGTCAGCAGCGCCTCCCCCAAACCCTTTCTTCTGGTTCAATACTTAATGGTTTATTACTGTAATAACTCTAACCCATAAACCTTTTTACAACCTATATTCCTTTTTACAACCTATAGTTAACTATACCTTTTTACAATACTATACGCTGACACATCCTTTGAGAAAGCTCACTTTAAAACTTTTTGATCTTTTCTTTTGGACATTCTTAGATGAACTGAACCTCCTTAGAGTGATTAGAGCAGCCAAGAGTACAGTCTCTTATAGTTTTCAATATCTCCCTGATAGACGAGTGCGTTATTATTGAGCAGTTATATTTGTTTCCGTAACCAGCTTCGTGCCTTCTTGTACAGGCTCCGTAATTTGTTGAAGGTAAGGTCTCTAATGGGACATCCGTACTAGTATTTTACCATCCGTCCTCGAGTGTAGTCCAAGAGCTTGACCAGTTTCTGATCGTTCCCGTCATTTTTGTCGAAACTGTCTTTAGCGTTGATAAAATCTTCCATCCATTCTTCTTTCAGAGCCTCCTTTCGAACTTTGATAAGGTCGCAGACCTCTCGGTATATCGGCGTGATGAACGAGAGTCGCGCCATCTTTGTCTAGAAGCTCGCCGCTTTCGACGTTGGGTAAAGTTGTGGAAAAAAAATGTCATATTACTTTTTGGAGCTGTCCTAATGAGCAGTGATCATCTCGTGCACCTTCATGCCACTTCTGCCGTTTGTCGAGGACCCTGCCGAGCCGGGTTGATTGGGGGGCGGAGTCCTCCCGTCATCGTAGGCTGGCGCCTGACGGGGAGAGTTGTAGCTTTGCGCCGATTGTGGTGTGAGACCGGACGGTGACACGTTGCCCTTCTGAAACTGGTTGCCGTTGGGACAGCGAGCCTGCTGTTGAGGAAAGGACTGATAGCTCATGGTCGA
>NW_015622725.1:0-2504 GCF_000835495.1 Cladophialophora immunda | reverse complement strand
GGGGGGGGGGGTGTTGATTAGAAGCGATAGTTACAGGTGGACGAATCGCCATTTTAGTTCACCGCCGATTTCTTCCCTGCGATGAGTTCGAGATGTTCGATGGGCTGGGTCCACGACTCCAGGCTCTCGGCAATAGAATACGATGCATTTGGAGTCGGTCTTTGTCAAGGCCGTAATTGCATATTCTCCTTTTATAGAGTCGCTACGGTTATGGTCTATAAAATACCGATCACCTCTTTCGAGATTTCAGCCGAGCCTGTCGGACGACCATGACCGCGGTATCAACATTCCACGTAACGCATTCAAGCCCATTCCCGCCAAAAACAAACGGATTACGCCAGCCGATACCCTTCGAAGAGCGGGACATCTCGAACTCATTCTCTAAAGTCAGTCTAGTGTGTAAAAAGGACCTCTCGATCTGCCCTGGTGAGTACGGACACTGGATGCGTCTTAGCCGGGACCAAGTATCCGGAGTCGGAGGGTCGAAGTCCGCCGGGAATCCACTCCCAAAAACGGTCTCACTCTGGACTGTAAGCAGCGATGGTTGAGGCAGCCGCCTGTCCGCTATTGGCCGTTCGCTATCACGGGTCCGTCTCGGCCGCTTATAAAAGCGGGGAGAGGGGAGTCCCACACGGCTAACTAGCACGGGTGTAAGTCCTAGCAAATGAAGCGGTCTAGTGCAGCACGTTTGACCGCCACTTGGCTTTTTGGGGGGCGCCTTCATACCACAGGTGCGACGTCCAATGAAAATTGCTTTGCCGTAATGGGCGAGAGAGCCTGTGCAAGGGAAGGTCCGCTCTCGTGAATTCAAATCGCATGTGCATGGGATGTCTTAGGCTGTGCTTCTTTGACATGGGTTTGGACCAACTGACCCCTGCCTTTCGCCCACCTTGGCCCTCTAGCTTCTGCCTCTTTGCCTCTACTGTCACGCCTCTAATGCAACCCTAGGCCAAATCAACCTTCTCCCACCGTAGAGGGCTCGTATTCGCAGCCCAGAAAATGTTCGACTTACAGCTGGTAGGTTTCTCTCTCGAGGATTCCCGAAAGCTCCGGTACATAGGGCGTCTCCCTCCCCAAAAATAATTGCGCTGACAGGCTAGCTGACGAGGTTGAATTATACCGCTATCGCTACTTGGGAGGTTCGCTTTGCCGTGAGGGCGAAGAAGTGTTTTCCTGTAGGTGTGGTGTCAAGGAGCTGGTAAAGCAGAACGGAATCGAGAATGGGTCTACAGTGGGGGGAAGCGAGCAAGGGGAAGAGCCGGACCTAGCGCCGGGGAATTCTTATTACGCCCACGTGCCAAAAGCTCAGCCAGCTAAGCTGGTCCACCTCCCGTTTCAGGAGGTTACACCCCGCTCAAACCGTTCGCCAAAGCTAGAGCTCTATGCTCCCCGCCGTAACAAAACTCGTCCGTTAGCTTCTTTCTCTCAATGTTCACTAATTTTGTACAGGACGATTGTGGTCGACCTCACCTTATTGACGTATTATACCACCTCCTATCTCTAGTGGCTTCTTCTCCATCTCATGTATACATTGTTTAAGCCATGCAATATCCCCCGGTGGAAATTCCTGCTTATTAAGCCCTTCCCTCACTTCCATATAGCGCATACCATTATAATTGCCAGGCGTCTCCACGGGAGGACCCCCTGTCTCCTTCCCGTCCATATCGTAGCCGTTTGCCGTAGGGTATAATGTTCCACCGCCGGAGCTTGTGATAGATGACATTCTGAGGTGTAGCTGCCCGAATAGTCAGCCAGCCTGTTTCCAGATGAAGGGGTCAGATAACATACATAGACTTGAAGGCTCTGGAGGAACGTGCGTGCCAGTGAGGTTGGAGTGGTGAGCTTTGGACCATGGGAAATCACAGAGGGACCCCGACCTGCTACTTATACAGAAAGCACAACTCTACTAGGCCAAGTAGGTGTGCGCCGGATCAGCCGTGGAAGTGAGGCAGTAGCAAGGGCGACTTGCAGTAGCTCAACCTTCTAGGCCATCTCATTCTGCAGTACATGCCGATGTCCAATCTTACCGTCCAGTCCTGGAGAAACATTGGCAATGGTTGAAGCCCTATTTAGCATTCCCGGGAGAACTCTAAATTTTTTCAATCGTTTATATTGCAGGCGGAAACGCGAACCCAGTTGAGCCCAGTTTGTCCCTGAGACCCCCTTCTTACTGACAAGGAGGTGCTGGTCGTCTAGTCTAGCGCACCACCTTACGCATTCCACCAGTTGTCCTATCCAATAACCTGTCATCTAGGCCTCGGCAAGTTGGATGAGACAATGAGAAACTGAGGCTCCCCTACTGGATTTCTTTTGCTGGTATACGACGACTTGTTGATTCGAGCATGTAAGTGATTGAATATTACGGAGGGTATTGTAATGCGTGCATGCCACTCGCCACATTCGGGCATCAACGATATCCTTAGCCGGTATGTTTAGTAGCGGGTTCGGCGAGTAGATTTGGCGAGTAGATTTGGCGAGTAGATTTGGCGAGTAGATTTGGCGAG